>NC_047131.1:14533410-14585910 GCF_009829125.3 Periophthalmus magnuspinnatus | reverse complement strand
TTAGCATTTATTCGTTTGTGATTTTCGACACTTTTGAAAACCCTAGATCACATGTGTCAAACTCAAGGCCCGCGGGCCAAATGTGGCCCTCCACATCATTTTATGTGGCCCTCGACAGGGTAAATTAGAAGGTTTGATGGTCTTAACATGTCATTTTATCAGGAGATGCACAGTTACACAGCCATATTTTTACAACACCACATCAATATGTAGAATTCCATCTAATCCACTGTCCATTCTTGGTATTCCATCTTGCATCACAGTTTCATAGTAAAATACATATTATAAAGATGCTATTGGCAAGAAAATGTAACAGATAAAAAGTCATCTGTCCCACACACACCAAGAAATCAGTGAGTGGTGTCCATAAGTTCATCTTGAGATGTTATTGCTTATGTATCAGATTTTTTTTATTTTATTTTTTTTTTACCATTCAATAAAATCGTGGACAATAATATAACTTAAAACTAATCTGATTAAACATTAGTGACCCTTACCTGGCACTGGTGTTATTGTAAAGAGTATAGATAGAATAGATTTTGCCTTAACTCTGCAATATCTGAACATCTGGTTTACTTTTCACCTTCTTTAATATCAAAAAAGGGTCTCTAGAGATGTTTGTGAAAAATAAAGCCCTGTACTTACAGTATTTTTGTTTTTGTTTTTTTAATAAATAGTAAAAGCCGAAAGTTAAATCCATCAACTTGCCAAAACGTTGTTGAGTGAAGATGTTTGGCTGAAGATGTTTGCCCTCTCTCTTGGGCTCCACTTTCTCTTCCCTCTCTCTTCTTTCTCTCTGTCTCTCTTCTCTCTCTCTCCTTTCTCTCACTCTCCCTCACTCTTTCTCTCTCTTCTCTCTGTCTCCCTCTTCTCTCTATACCCCTCTCTCTTGCTCTCCCCCTCTCTCTTTCTCCCTCTCTCTTCTCTCTCTTTCTCTCTCCTTCTCTCTCTCTCTTCTCTCTCTTTTTTCTCTTTGTCTACTTCTTCTCTCTATACCCCTCTCTCTTGGGCTCCCCCTTTCTTTTCTCTGTCTTCTCTCTCTTTCTCTCTCTTTTATTTCTCTGTGTCTTCCTCTTCTCTCTATACCCCTCTCTCTTGCTCTCCCCCTCTCTTTTCTTTGTCTTCTCTTTTTCTCTCTTTTATTTCTTGTGTGTCTCCCTCTTCTCTCTATACCCTTCTCTCTTGCTCTCCCCCTCTCTTTTCTCTGTCTTCTCTCTGTCCTCTCTCTTTCGCTCTCTTTTATTTCTCTGTGTCTCCCTCTTCTCTCTATCCCCCTCTCTCTTGCTCTCCCCCTGTCTCTCTTCTCTCTAGTTTTATCATCGATTCGTTGGTGTTTTTCTTTTGAAAACCCTGGAGTATCATATGTGAATGAATACTTCCATGCAAACTGACTTAAAATCACTGCATAAAAGTACTTACTCAACTGTCTCACTTAGTACTTATATAAATCAGGACGCAGTAGTGTATGTAACTTTATATAAAATGTATTAGAGTCAGCATCCTTTTGCCATTTAAAGATCTAACCATTCACCAAACACACTGTTGTTTTGCTGTATTGAATGAACATGTGTCTAAATAATTTACCAGTACAATTCTTTACACAGTTTATCATTGCACTATATAAAAGTATTCTCAGGATTAATTAGTCTATGAGTAATCTAACCGTGTGGAGATAATGAGATTTTTTTTTTCTTTTTTTCTAAACAGCCATACGTTTATGAATGAGTTCTTCTAATTGGCATCCACCCAGCTCCTCGCGCTCAGGAAACCAGTGGACTGTTTTAATGGTCTAAATGTGCGTGGTTCAAACGAGGATTCAGCTGGAAACTGTCTTTATAAATGAGTCTATCCGATCATGACGCGTAAAGGACTGTCACGTTACCATAAGTTTTTATTTTTTTATATATATATTTTTTTTCTTTTACGCACAGACTTAAACGCAGTGATTTGTTCTCTCCATAAAAAAGGTGCGCCATGTGTTCACCCTCCGCGCACCGCTCATGACATAAACCGACACGGGATCACCCCACGGCGGCGAGCACCTGAACCGACCACCCCTTTATCCTCAATCACCCACCGCTCTCCCCACTCTCTCCCGACTCTGACCAGCGGTGCATGAATGAACGAAGCACCCCCACCACCAGCGTCTCCACCACCACACACCCAAGTTACGCACGGAATACAAATAAACAACGGATTACCAACAACGTGGATAGGCTACTTACATAAGATGCGCTGGGAATTGCGACGCGTCGGATCTGTCGTGCCAGAGAAGCGCCAGGAACAGCCAGGCTCGGACCCCGCAGGTATCCATCGTAACGGCGCGGAGGGGAGACAGTGGGGAGGAGAGAGAGAGAGGGATTCCCAAGCCGGCACGGCACGCGTAGACACCGAACCGAATGCACGCGCCTCCAACCCGCCGCCACCGACCAACCCACGACCAACCCACGACCAGCCCGCCTCCCGGTCCTCCTGTACGGGATTAACGGGAGACGTCTTAATCCAATGAGCCGAATGTGGAGCGCTCAAACAGGTACTGAGTATGGGGTTCCATTTGTTCCAAAAATAAGTGGACCGATTTATCAGAGGCTCGGTTACTCTCCCTCCCTCTTTCTCTCACTCTCACCTCCCTCTTCCTACTTCACCACTTCGCTTCGCCCCACCGCCGTGCTATCTCTCCTATCCGTCTGTTCTCTCTCTCTCTTTCTCCTGCTCTCTCTCGTCTCTTCCTCTCTCTCTCTCCATCTCTCCCCCTCTCTCTCTTTCTCTCTATGTCTCTCTCTCCTCTCTCTTCTCTTTCTCTCTCTTCTCTCCCCCTCTCTCCCCCTTTTTCTTTCTTTCTCTCTCATTTTCTCTCTGTCTCTCTTCTCTCTCTTTCTCTGTCTCTCCCTCCTCTCTTCTCTCTTTTCTCTTTTTCTCTTCGCTCTCTTTATCTCTCTCTTTATCTATTTCTCTCCCTCTCTTCTCTCTCTCTTCCTTCTTTCTCTCTCTCTCCCTCTCTCTCTTGCTCTGTCTCACTTTACTATCTCTCTTCCTTCTTTCTTTCTCTCTCCCTCTTTGCACTCTCCCTCTTTACTATCTCTCTTTCTCTCTTCTCTCTCTACCTCTCTCCCTCACCCTCTCTCACTCTCTCTCTTCTCTCTCTCTGTCTCTCTTTTCTCTCTCTCTCTCTTCTCTGCCTCTCTTCTCTCTCTCTCCTCTCTCTCTCTGCGTCATATCCATCCGGTCTCGTCACCTTCGTCGCACGTCACAAATCCCGTTGTGTTTTCAGAGTAGACTTCATACTGACATAGTTAATGTGAATCTGTTTTTTTAATAGGTGTGAAAACCCTGTGTCCGTCGTTATAATGTAATGTCTGGTGATTAAAGTTTTATTGTGGAGGCAAAAGTCGTGCATTCTGTGGTACTTTTGCTACAGGCGAAAGTCAGAACAACATAGAAGGAAGAGGCTATCATTTTTGGGGTTTTTTTGTTTGTTTGTTTTTTAATGTAACTGTGTAACTTTTCTGGTGGGCATCTGCTGCTTGTTTCCATGGAGAGTCACACTGTGGCATTAAACTTGGAGATAAGCAGTTTAAATTCAAGAAAGAGCCCATAGAAGCCCATGTGCCGGCCCATGTTTGACACTAAGATGGCTGAGTGGTTTATTAGTGGATATTGGCTCATTACTCCCCCTACTGGCACATTGAGTGTATATCCTATTAAACCTGTATTTGATCTACTTACATTTTGTACAATTGTAGAGTTGTATCTTGATAATTATAAACGTTATCTGGACTATACAGACTCAATAACACATAAGAAAAGACATTATTAAAGATACACTATGTAACTTTCCGGAGGTGGCGCGTCACCTGCATGGTTCCATGGAAGTAGAAAGTTAAAACCATTCTCCGGAACTAGTTTTCAGACTTCTATTTTGTATTTTTGCTTGAGTAATACCGATGAACAGATGTTTTTCCTCATTCTGGACTAGAGTTGTCGTGATACTAAAATTCAAATACTAATTTCGATACTAAAGGATAGACTCAAAACTTAATACTGATTCTGATACAGGAAAGGTTGATTCTGTTCTGTGAATGTGACTTTTTTCGATCTTCGACATTTGCTCAGATTAGTTTAGTTTTGATGCTAGTTTCAGTTTAATTCACGATACTTTTGACAGCCCTAGTCTGTACAGTTATGTCATTCTTTTTTGTTGAATCTCATCCAGTCTCCTCCTGTGTGAGTGGGGCTGGAGCAGATCATGAGAAATACACCTGATGCCTGTCCGTGCTGATTAGCATCACTCGGGCTGTGTGCGAGACTCACACACACTGCAATCACCACAGCTCAAATGTATTGATCTAACGCCGCACTGTAAAAAAGAAGAGAGAGTGGAACTGTGGGCTGTTTCAAGAGTGTAAAAGATGTGATCTCTTTCTTTCAATTAAACGGGACAGGAGCTTGAATTTCCATATCACACTCAAAACAAACAAACAAAAAAAACAACAAAAAAACAAATTCTACTTAAATTAATCCCTTATTAAAGCGGATCTATTGTGTTTGTGGTACAGCTTTAATCTACAGCGACACCTGTGGATCATTATGTTATAATGTGCACATTTTAAATCACAATATTCATCTAAAATGACTTAATAAAAGAAACAAGTTCTCTTCTCTCTCTCTTCTCTCTGTCTTCACTCTGTCTTTTCTCTCTCTCCTCTCTCCCTCTCTCTCTCTCTGTCATGACTATCTATCTGGTCTCATCACCTTTTTTCTCTCTCTTCCTTCTCTCTCTCTTCTCTTTCTCTCGCTCTCTTTTCTTTCTCTTATTTCTCTCTCTCTTGCTCTCTCCCTCCCTTTCTCTCTCTGTCATAGCTATCTATGTGGTCTCGTCACTTCCTCTCTCTCTCTCTTCTCGCTCTCTTCTCTCTCTTTCTCTCTCTCCTCTCTCTCCCTTCTCTCTCTCTTCTCTCTCATGTCTCTCTCTCCCGTCACCCTCTTTCTCTCTCTCTTCCTTCTCTCTTTCATCTGTCTCTCGCTCTCTTCTCTCTCTTATCTCTCTCTCTTCCTTCTCTCTCTCATCTCTCTCTCTCTCTGTCATATCTATCTGTCTGGTCTCATCACCTTTTTTCTCTCTCTTCCTTCTCTCTTTCTTCTCTTTCTCTCGCTCTCTTTTCTTTCTCTTATTTCTCTCTCTCTTGCGCTCTCCCTCCCTTTCTCTCTCTGTCATAGCTATCTATGTGGTCTCGTCACTTCCTCTCTCTCTCTTCTCGCTCTCTTCTCTCTCTTTCTCTCTCTCCTCTCTCTCCCTTCTCTCTCTCTTCTCTCTCATGTCTCTCTCTCCCGTCACCCTCTTTCTCTCTCTCTTCCTTCTCTCTTTCGTCTGTCTCTCGCTCTCTTCTCTCTCTCTTATCTCTCTCTCTTCCTTCTCTCTCTCATCTCTCTCTCTTCTCTCTCACTTATCTCTCTCTCTCTCTGTCCCTCTCTCTCTGTCATATCTATCTGGTCTTGTCACCTACTTTCTCTTCTCTCCCTATTTTCTCTCTCTCTGTCGTATCTATCTATCTATCTGGTCTCGTCACCCTCTTTCTCTCTCTCTTCCTTCTCTCTCTTCTCTCCCTCTCTCTCTTGTCTCTCCCTCTCTCTCTCGTCTCTCTCCCTCTCTCTCTGTCATATCTATCTATCCGGTCTTATTAATATTCACTGCACTTCTTCAGTACTTTAAGCAGTTATGAGTGTGGTCATCGATGAATCTGCCCGTGTTCAGATGGGTGTGATTGACAGGTGGATTAGTCAGTCGGAGGCAGGCGTGGTCCGTCTGTATCAAAACAAATATGGCTGTTTAAAGGGAAACAAGAAAGGGAAAAAACATATCAGAGAGGACTGAAAAACATGGTGAATTTCTGCAGACTCAATAAATGAAGCTCTGAGCTAAAGGTGAGAGAAATGTGTGGCCAATGCCTCAGTGAAATACACAAATCTGATTGGACGATACTGTTTGGTTCTGACTCGAGACGTGACAGAGGGACTGGGGATCAGACTGATATCCCTCTGTATAAAAAACACAACGATATATCAGTCTGGACTCACCAGACAATTTAAAACCAAGATTTAGTCAGAGAATTTCAAGTCCATCCATCACAGTCGTTTTATCACATTGTGTGTTCAATAATACACAGATAGGACGTCTGCAGTCGCACTCGGGTGATGTGGAGCAATTTGTTAATCGTTGAGGTTCCTGACGCTGGCATCTGATTGGATAACTGATAGTGAGAAAGAGATACTGGAGGGAGAGAGGAGAGAGAGGAGGCTGAGTAGGGAGAGAGGAGGGTAAGAGGAGAGAGAGAGAGGAGGTAGGGGATTGGGAGGAGAGAGGAGAGACAGGACAGAGAGGGGGGGGGGGGGCATGGCCGCACGCGCTCGGGATGCTCGGGGATTTGGTTATCAATGGTTGCCTGGTAACCACACACCATATCCAGTGTCCTTTCGCCCCCCTCCATCCTCTCTTTCATTCTTGTCTCTCTCTTCTCTCTCTTTCTCTCTTCTCTCTCTCTTTCTCTTCTATCTCTTTTTCTCTTCTATTTCTCTCTCGCTCTCTTCATCTCATTGAGAGAGAAGAGAGAAGGGTCTCTCTCCTCTATTCTCTTTCTCTCTTTCTCTTCTCTGTCTCACCATCTCATTGTCTCTCATTTCTTTTCTCTCTCTTTTCCCCTCTCTCTTCCCCTCTCTCTCTCTTCTCGCTCTCTTTTCTCTTTCTATTCCTGTCTTCTCTCTCCCTTCTCTCTCTTCTCTCTCTCTCTCTCCTCTCTCTCCTCTCTCTCTCTTTCTCCATCCCATTGTCTCTCATCTCTGTTCTCTCTCCTCCCTTTCCTCTCTATCCCTCCTCTATCATTTGTTTTGTTTCTCCCCTGTACGTCTCTCCCTCCTCTTTTCATTCTCCTCTGTCCATCCCCTCCTCTGTCTCTCCTCCCTCGTTCATCCCCCTTTTCCTCTTTCTCCCTCTTCTCTTTGTTTCCATCCTCTTCTCTAGTCCTCTCTATCTTCCTCCCCTCTTTCTCTCCACTCTTTCTTTTCTCTCTTCTATTTCTCTCTCCATTTTCTCTCTCTGCCCCCTCGCCTCTCCCTCCCCCTCTTTTTTTTATCACTTTTTCCCTCCTCTTTCCCACCATCCATCCTCTCTTGCTGTTTATTACTCTCCTTTATCTCTCTGCTCTCTCTCCTCTCCTCTCTCTCGCTCTAGCGTTCCCAGATGTGCAGTGTGGGCTATAGAGGGGCCCCAGACAGTAATAATGAGGGGCCCCACTCTGTACACAGCTTTGTCTCTGTCAGAGGAGCCATTTTGAGCCCAATTTTAATGCAATTGTTTTTATTTGAAGAAATGTACACTGCAATTTTTCTTTTTCTTTTTTCCCTCAATTTTTATGAAAAGCAGTACACTGGGAAATAAAAGACTATTTACCTTAAGATAAGTAAGTCAATACATAAATAGACAGACTGGTGGATAAATACATAAAATTAATAATAATAATAATAATAATAATAATAATGATAATAATAATAATAATAACAATAACAATAATAATAATAATAATAACAATAACAATAATAATAATAATAATGATAATGATAATGATAATAATAACAATAACAATAATAATAATAATAATAATAATAATAATAATAATAATAATAACAATAATAATAATAATAATGATAATGATAATGATAATAATAATAACAATAATAATAATAATGATAATAATAATAATAATAATAATAATAATAATAATAATAATAATAATAATAATAATAAAAAGATATATTATTATTAATATATTTAGATAGACTTTTTTCACCTATAGTGTTTTGGCTGACTTCCATATTAGGAATTCCAACTGCGAGTATCATAGCAACCAAAGAGCCAATCCAGAGGCTGTTGAAGGTAATGTCCATGTCAATCAAACCTGTTGCTAACACTACCAGGAGCAACCTCGGGGAAAGAAGGTGCCTGATTTGTCTCTTATTATTGTTTATATCTTGATTTACAGACAAAAAAGCAAAATAAAAACCCCAGGATCATGTAGAACAGGTTAATACGAACATTTAAGACCAAAATGATGAGACTCACTGCAGCTGTTACAAAGAGAGGAGTGATAGTTTTCTGATGTAAAGTGAATTGGAGCCTGAGTTGACGAAGCGCGCCCATGATCACTTCCTGTTTGAAATACAGCAGCTAACAGGTTAGCTATGTGCATTTATATATACACAGCAGCAGGCTAGCTAGATCACTGTATCTCAAAGCAAACAGTCACTTTTATTAAAAATGGAAAACATAAAATAAACAGTCTTTTGAAATTAAATGTAATTAAAATAAAAACTATTTGTATATATAGAATACTTCAGTTTGTGGTGTTGTTTTAATATTTATTATGTCTCAAAATTAGCATTAGCGTTAGCATTGAGACACAAACATCTCACAAACGTCTTTCTCTCTAAACACAAAGTCCAATATTTTGAGCATGTTTTCAGTCACGTTCACTCTCTGTCCACTGCCTCATCTTTTATTTTGTTATTATGATGTTATTTTATATAAAGGAGAATCATTGGGGTCAGCATGTACTCATGTTTTGTGTGCAGTTGATTATTTCTGACTTGATTTGATACATTTTGAATTAATTGCTATTTATTCACTGAGGTTCTTCTTACTTAAAGATACAGTAAGTAACTTTCTGGAGGTGGCACATCGCCTGCGTGATTCCATGGACACACAATGTTAAACTCATACTTGGGAGCACTCTGCATGGAGATAGATATGTTTTATCCCATACTCTGTAGTATTATAGCCAAAGGAACAACATTTGCATGGAAACAAGAAGGAGGTCGTCCTTCAGGCCAGATAAGAGTCAGGTCTGTGGAGGTGCAAGCCCACTCACAGTAAGGACACATAATTTTTCTAGTTTTTACAGTGCAATAAACATCTAAAATGACGAAAAACATTTTTTTGGTGGGGGCTAAAATCTTACATACTGGGTGAATGAATGAAACAGATCATTATTAAACTAAACTAAATAAGTTGCTATGGATAAACATAAAATAATCAAATAAAGGAGGGTGAATATATTTAATTTCAACTTTTATTTTTCTTAATTTTTTGGTGTACAGTGAATGATTTTTGACTTGATTTGACTATTTACAACAGGAGCGGCACCAGACATTTTTGGTTGGAGTTGCTATGGGGGGGCTAAGTTCTACAACAGGGGCGCTCAGTTAACATGTTCATTTAGAGCCGTTTATAGAGCGAGCATGTTATGAAAATGGGGCACAAATCTTTGGGGGAGCTATGGGGGTGCATGGGCTTTTCTAGGGGAGGCTGGTGTTCCCTCAAATATACGATAGACTAAAGATATTTCAGACAGACACGAAAGAGTGAAGTATAAAGTAGATCAGAAGTGGAGGAGACGGAGAGACTGAGGAGGCTGGTGGTTCTGCTGCTGCGGATGAGTTAGGTCCTATCTGTGCTAAACGTAAAGTACAGTGGAAAAAAGTTTTTATTATTATTAAATTATAGATTATTATTTGATTTTTATTTTTTTTTCTCTGTTGAATAATTCAAACAAACCTTAATACTTTCACCCTGGTTTCTGAAAGTTGTGAAAAGTGCTTATAAACTCATCATGGTGAATAATTAGGATGCTCAGAATGCATAAGTTAAGTGAGGAATAACTTTGGATGTCTGCAAACCGTTAAAATTAACTAGTTGTGTTTTTAAAAAAATGTTTTTTTAAAGAAGCATACTCCATACTGTGCTTGTGTCTGCTGTATAGTTACAATCTATGGACCACTATGTGATAATTTGGACATTTTAAATTACAATATTCATCTAAAACAGGGCTGTCAAACAAATTTTCATCAACAAAATAGTTGCTCTCAAAGGGCCAGATGTAACTTTAAGATGGTAGAAATGTAACTTAATATAACCAAATGTCATGTAAAATAAATGCAACTACTTTTTAATCTTGTTAATTAACCCTTTCTATATTTATTACTTATTCAAGTTACAAATATTGCATAAGGATTTGCATAGATATAAAAAAAAATGTAACTGTATCTCCTGACAAACTGATATTTTAAGACAGTCATACCTTTTAATTTACTTTGTCGCAGGCCACATAAAATGACATGGCAGGCCACATTTGGCCCACAGGCCTTGAGTTTGACACATGTGATCTAAAATGACTTAAAAGAAACAAGTCCTCTGAGTTCAGGGTTGGACAATTGTTGGGCTCAAAGAGGTATTACGAGCTGATTAACACCTACACTTTTGCCATACGCCGCTGTAAACATCATCACAACAAAGCTGCTCAACTGTCGGCACCAAAATGGCCGTGCGACGCTCCCGAATCCTACATGTACCACTGATTAAGAAAATAAAATTGGAAAACGAAGTAAGTACTATGAGTGCGTACTAGTGGCGGTGAAAATGGAGGTTGATTGGAACAATGACATCTTGAATACTGCAGAATAAAGATTACTCAAACATGCATGAATCACTCTAAATATCACTTCAAGGGGGTAAATGAGAAGGGAAATAATGATAAGATTATGTAATAAACAATATGGCTACAGTTATAATTAGCCAGGTCTGTTCAGTGTTCATATATTGTGATTGTTAACATCAATAGTAGCAGATGTAGTGCATTTTATGTGGGTCTCTCAGAAAGTCAATGTCTGATGCACTGGAGCGTGTACAAACAAATACACTGTTCAATATGTGCACTGCTTTCACACAGTTTCCTTTGGGGAACTGAACCTCAGACCCTTTGAAAAAAACAGAAAGTTCATTTTAAACGGTTTGCAGTGGTCCAAAGTTATTCCTCACTTACCTTAGTTTTTGCCATCACGATAACGCTAATAACAACTAGCATGCTCACGTGCACTTCCTGACTTTAAAATGTTTTCTAAATAGAGAGTAATCAGAAAGAGAGTACGGAGCGGAAAAAACTATATAAATATCTGTACTGGGGTAATTTTTTGCTCAAATACAATGGGGGAAAAGAAAAGAGGGAGGTGTCTTGCTCATGGGCACAACATCTCTATGAGTTCAGTTGAGGTTTGAACTGGCAATTGCTCCATTAGTGGGCAATCACTGCACCACTACCACACACTATAACTTTATATAATGGAACAGAAGGTTCAGAAGGGTATATTCTGAAGGCACAATATAAAAACAAATGATATGGTTATACACTTACTCCTCTTTCTTTCCTTTGTTCTGTCTGTGGTCACACCCTCTTTAGAACATCACACTTACTCTGCTCTGCACACATGAGCTCAGCTGGAGAGGCTGTGTACGAGGAGGAGGAAGGTGTAGAGGAAGGGGTACAGGAGGCAAGGGTGCAGAGGAGGGGAAGAGCTGCAGATTCTGAGGAAGTGGGGAGGGTGCAGAGGAGCTAAGGTACTGTTGGGAAAGCTGCCAATTGGTAGAACTCATTTGCTGTTAAAATGTTTATTCTTGTTCTTTGATTTATATCATTTTCATATTTTGTATTGCTTTCTAACTGTAGATTATAAAACAGCTTTTTCTGTATGCAATAAATCTTTAAAATCTTTTTTGTGTACTCTGTCCTGCCACTCCCTATACGATATTCAATGAGCCCAGATTTAGAGAGTTATCTTTAATGTGTTTATCTCACTGGGACTAGTCTCTGAAGTGGGTGAACTGGAATTTGTGGTTAAAAAATGATCCAAAGGAGTTACCTTTATTTGTCCACACCAGAACCGACCTGAAAGAGAGAGACAAGAGCGTCTGAGTAAGTCCTCTGGCATCTGTGCAGCACTGTCAGGGTTTAGAGGAGGAGAGAAGAGGAGGTGAGGGTGGAGAGGAGGTGAGGGTGCAGAAGAGGAGAGAAGATGAGGAGAAGAGGAGGTGAGGGTGCAGAGGAGGAGAGACGAGGAGGTGTGTGTGCAGAGGAGGAGAGAAGAGGAGGTGAGGGTGCAGAGGAGGGGGGAAGAGGAGGTGTGTGTGCAGAGGAGGAGAGAAGAGGAGGTGTGTGTGCAGAGGAAGAGAGAAGAGTAGGTGAGGGTGCAATAAAGGAGAGAAGAGGAGGTGAGGGTGGAGAGGAGGAGAGTGCAGAGGAAGAGATGGTGCAGTGGAGAAAAGGGTGAAGAGGAGGAAAGGTTGCAGAGGAGGGTGTAGAGGTGGAGAGGGTGCAGAGGAGTTGAGGGTGAAGAGGAGGTGATGGTGAAGAGGAGGTGAGGGTGCAGAGGAGGTGAGGGTGCAGAGGAGGTGAGGGTGAAGAGGAGGTGATGGTGCAGAGGAGGTGATGGTGAAGAGGAGGTGATGGTGAAGAGGAGGTGAGGGTGCAGAGGAGGTGATGGTGTAGAGGAGGTGATGGTGCAGAGGAGGTGAGGGTGAAGAGGAGGTGATGGTGAAGAGGAGGTGAGGGTGAAGAGGAGGTGAGGGTGAAGAGGAGGTGATGGTGCAATAAAGGAGAGAAGAGGAGGTGATGGTGCAGAGGAGGTGAGGGTGAAGAGGAGGTGATGGTGCAGAGGAGGTGATGGTGCAGAGGAGGTGAGGGTGAAGAGGAGGTGATGGTGCAGAGGAGGTGAAGGTGCAGAGGAGGAACATAATGTGTTTTGTGAGCAGAGAATCCATTGGGAGCAGAACTGGTCGTTCTGTAAAGTGCCAGACACAGTTTCACATTGTGCTCTTTGCTGCAGAACAATCATCTCAATAGATCACATTAAACCAGTGAAAATGTGTTCTGTGGAGTTTGAATCCAGGAAAAAAGTGTGACTACTAAAGCTATTCTGCATCAGGCTAAAGTGATACTGGAGCTATTAGCAACTTTAGCCGTTGCATTTTCACTTTATATTCTTATTAGTACAATTCAATAGACATTATTATGACTGTGGCCTGTAGGACTACAGGACTGTGCGCTTTAAATACAGGGGTGGGAAGTAGCTAATTGCAAATACTCTTGTTATTCTGAGTAGATTTTTGGGGGTATTTGTACTTTTTTTGAGTAGATTTTTAACCCTGTGCTTTTATTTGAGTATAATTGTAGCCATGCAACTTTAATTAGCTACATTTTAAACCATAAGAGTTACTTTTTGCCTTTGTCGCTGCCTCTTTTTACAAAAACAAATAACGTCGCCTCCCCTCATTAGTCAGAGAGCTAATTGCAGTTTGATTGAGAAAGTCTTGTATAATATAAAGCATGACTTAAACTCCTTCAACTGCAAAAAAAAGTAAGTAGTTGCTAGTACTTTGATTAGTATTCTTCCATATACATTGACCCAAATGTACTGAGAGTGAGACAAACTTGTACGTGTCCTTTATCTGCAGGTCACAGTGCTCTCTCCTTCCCTGTTTACCTCTTCATTCATTCAATGCAAAAAAGTTTCACAGGATCACGAGATACTTTTGATAAGACTGTGTGATACTTTTTTAAGGATCATGTGATAACTTCTCGGGACCATGGATTCTAGTTTCTCTGGATCGTCTTTATTTAATTCCTGACCCGCCGCCCTCGTGGGACTCTGTAAAACACACAGTTCATTTAACTATGTAATCACGTGCAATTCTGAATACAGTCTCATTATGTGATTCTTCTTCTTTGTAACAGCAGTGCAACAACTGACATCTGAAAAGACTGTAAAATATTCAATGCAATTTGTCTCCACAATCAACTACTGCATGTAATACTTTGAGCTGCACTGCTATCTAGTGGCCATGTCCCCACACTGCATCACGCCCACTGATTGGCTGTTGTCTTTTTTCTCATTTCTTTCAAGTCATTCCCTAGTAAAAATATTCACAACTATTTTCCCAACACCCATTGACCTGGTGTTTTTAATGTGCATTTCTAACATTGTATCTGATATTCTTGCATAATAGTATGATAAATATCTATGGTGCAATAAACTAAATATTTGCAGGATCATTTTGTAACATGTCTCCATGAAGATGCTCCTGAAAGCTTCACAGTATACACACAATAAATGTATCTATCTTGCATTTAGTTATTACAGGTGTTGCTCAAAAATACTTCACATTCAAACATACAAAGTGCGTTCTAAGTGTGAGCGGAGTCTCTCCACAGATCAGAACTAGAAGAAGAAGTTTAATGCTATTGACCTTATTCCATCTCTTCTGCTTTTGCTGTAAATGCTACTATAGATGTTTTGCTGCTCATCCAAGCCGCTTCTTCTTCAGTTTTGTTGTTGGACACTGCCTTATATCTGAAGGGAGGGGCTAACTACACTGAAACTGGAAACAGCTAACAGTTTTCTTTGGGTCTGAGGATGGAGTCATACATAGGAGAAAGATGATGTCTAAGGCCCCCATTGGATTGGGTTGTTTTTTTTTTCACTCATAACTCTTCTTTAACTCCTCTCTCAAACCATTTCTTTTCTCTGGCTAAGATCTGAACCTCACTATCTTCAAAGGACTGGTTAGTGGCTTTGAGATGGAGATGTACGACGGACTGGGGTGCAGAGGAGCTTTTCGCACCGGTGTTGGTACATTCTCTTATGAAGTGGCTGTTTAGTTTCCCCAATGTAACACTCACTGCACTCTTCACTACACTGAATGAGTAGATCACATTCATTTTTTGTTAGAAAAGACAATCCTTCCTTATACAGGAATTGGGGCCTTAGACATCATCTTTCCCCCATCTATAACTGTCCTCAGACCCAAACAAAGAGAACAATAGCAGAGTCTTTAAAGGTTGAATAGGGTAGTTTCAGCTGAAACTGGGGACAACAGATGTTTATAGTTTCAGTGTAGTTAGCCCCTCCCTTCAGACAGAACTGAAGAAGCGACTTGGATGAGCAGCGAAACGTCTTCACTCCTACAATGATATGTCCAGTTGAAAGATTTAAACTGCATCTTTTGCTATAGTCAGAGCAACCTTGATACATTTGCAGCTTTGTGTTCAAAAGCAGTGCATAAAAAAAACTAAATAAAAAAACTGAGTGTGTGCTGCTCCAAGTGGGTACTGCAATTTCAAAGTAATAAGTGACATCACACAGGACTGCCCTGCTTCCAGCCAGGTGTTTCTGATTACAAACACTTCACTGCGGGGGTGGAGTTTGAAGGGTGGACACCTGTTTGTTTGACCAATCACAGTGTTCCTTATACTCCAGACCCCGCCCCTCCTTCCCCCTCACTCTCCTCTTTAGTCCACAAGGTACTGCCTAGTTTAGCAGCTCTATTTGAAATGTGATTGTGGGAGGCATTTAGGTGTTTCGTACCACTTGAAGTTCTTTTGAAAAACAAACTCTTCATGCTAGGGTTGTCGATTTTGATACTTGATACTCGATACCGATTTCAATACCATGATGATAATACAAAACACTCTTTATTTAGACAATAGAATGTGATTTTCAACGTTAAATAATAGTACCTTCTTTTATTTTACGATGTGGCCTTATATAAATGTTCATTTCTGTCCTGTGAATGTGGCTTTTTTAGTGTTGATACTAGTTTTAGTATCGATTAGTATCTGATTTTCAATACTCTTGACAACCTTACTCCATACAGTGATTGACAAATACATACAAAACTGATTTCCACACCAATTTCAATATATTCTCTTCATATTTATTCTTTAGACTTGGGGGGGAAACAGCTGATTTTTTTACAGCACAAGTTTGCATAATATCTCAACACGTCCTGTGAACGAGCACGGAAAACCAGAGGCAGGATGTGAAAACAAGAGGACTGTAGTACAAGTCTATACAAGCGCGTACACACACACACACCTACAGTATGCCACTCCACCAGCTCCTGTACAACGCAACCTGAAGGGAGGGGAATACTGACAGACCATCAACGGACATGCAACATCCAAAATGCTCCGACAGCTACGGGAATGCATGAAGGGCACGGCAAAAAGGGGTTAAAATGACTTGGAATTCAGAGCTTATTTTTTTTTAAAAGGTGGATTTTTGGATATTTACTGGGAATTGAAGAAATTCAGATTTTTTTTTCCAATTTATATTTCTAGATATATGTATTCTTGTCTTCCAATTTATGTTTTATTTTTTTCTGGCAGTGTAACAACATTATTCATTTGGAATTTTTTTTTTTTTTTTTGGGGGGGGGGGGTCATTATGTCAGTAAATAAACATGCTCATAATTGGATAAAGTTCAAAGTTATAGCCCTAAACATACATAAATCATGCATTCTGAATTCAAGTGATTTTAACCCATTGAGAGATCCCTTTTTGCAGTATTATTCAGCGGTTTGGGCAGAGATAATGGTTTTCACAGATCAGTGGACATTTAAAACTCCTCATTTACAACTAGAGACAGGCATCGCTGTACAGTTACATACATGATATTCTTATTTTTTTATACACGCACATGCTTGGACAAATATAAACATTCAATCTTTGTAGAAAATAAACACTTTATGTACACTGATCACATTCACGCTCCCCCGAAACAAAAACGGTTCACATAACATCATTTTGAACCTATATTTTCTCTATAGGGAAATGACACAATGGATTTCAATGTATATTAACCTACTGTACACTAGTCCAACCAGCTTGTGCATTTGATGTCATGTTAAATCTTTTTTTGCCACATAATAAATATTTTTAATTTTTTTAACTTTTTACACGTTTCAACCCACACAGCATTTCATATTTTCGTGACATGAAAATAAATAGAATATCAGTAAAGTGCACAAGCTCCAAGTGGATGCTAACACGAGTTAACACCAACGTTTACTCAAATTTCTGAATAAAAAACTTTAAATGTAAAAAGTAAAATTATAATCTTTCCGACACAATATATATTTAACAAAAATAAAATACAATGCATTCAAACACATACAGTATGTTGCATAGAATTACCTTAAAACGATAAAAAAATGGCACAACAAATCGACCAATCACATCCCCTTATTCTCAATAATTTTCTCAACATCAATTTTTTTTTTCTAATTTTTTTTTTCAGAATTTTACATCGCGTTGCATCAGCCCTGTGTTATGCCTGAATACACTTACGGTTCACTGAGATTGCGTCTTTTTTGATGGCATAAATCTACAATATTCTTGACACAATTGGCCCCCATATTAATTTCACAATATTAATATAAGTCTCGTGGGAACCAAGAGCGCGTTTGTCAAAGGCAGTGAAGTTGGCTGGTGTAGCAACAAGTTTGATGACATAACGTTTTTTACAGCCAAGAAGACAGACATAAGGACCAGATATGTATTTGAATAGTCATTTTATGAAGTATTTGATATTCTTGGTTGCCTGGTAAGTCCAAAAATGAGAGCTCTGTATTTTTTTCTACAGAGGGATATTAGTCTGGTCACCCCTCCCATCACTGCATTTCTAGCCAGGCTCAAAACAGGTCAGATTTGTTTATTTCAGTGATACGTGTGAAACCAAGGAGCTTATTGGTCCCCCATAACTTTGAGCAATGTTTTTCAGTCCTGTGATATGTTTTCCCTTTCCTTTGACCTCGTAAGCAGCCATATTTGTTTTGATATGCACCGACCAAGCGTGTACCTGATTGGCTAATACGCCTGTCAATCACACCCACCTGAACTCGGGGAGATTGACCGGTGACCAGACCCACATCTTCGTAAAGTATTGGAGAAGTGTGTATTGTGGATCCCAGGCAATATTCTTGGACCGAGGGACGAGACAGGAAGCATACGAGGACTGATAGACAAGATGCTAATGCTAACACGTAGATCCACTTTTCATTGCAACAGTTGAAATTATTAGATGAAAATGGTTGAACAAAGAAAGCAACACTTTGTAACTTTTCTTATGAATTGATGTTAACTAGAAGAGTTGTTTTGGCGTAGTGAGTTAAGCGTCATCCATGAACCACAGGGTAGCCGGTTGGATTCTAATAAGAGCAGACATTGTTTTTGTGACACCTAACCCCTATTATTTCACAAAACAACTAATTGCTAATGAGCTGACTTTTTATTTCAGTTTTTTTTAAAGTAATTATGTGTGTACGAGCCTGGTTGATTCGGACTTGTGCTCTCTGTATATCCCGTTCTGAGCCACCATGCCCGAAGTAGATAAAGTTACATGCTAGTGTTGTTTCAATGTCTTTACTCCTCATCTCTATGGTACACATTCATACTAAAGTTTCCCATAAAGCTGTGCCATTTTCAAATACTCGTACTACTGCCACTGTTACTACTACTACTACTACTACTACTACTACTACATCTCCTCTTACAGTCTAGGTCCGTCATCGCCAAACCATCCCCATATATTTCTATAGACATGAATGGATTGTCAGTGCGCCGTCTCCAGCCTTATCGTAGTAATTCTGTATAGCTGACTCTGATCTGTATTTATTTAATATATTTCATTATTCCCTGTATCATTTCACATCTCACTGTACAATGTTATACTCTGATATGCTCTGTTATATCTACAATCTGAAGTGCTGTACACCCCAATCCCATTTTGATCCATATAACTTCCATAGATTTTCTGACTATGAAAAAAAAATCGAAAATTAAACAAACATTCCTACTGTTAAGAGCGCTATGTCACACTTCACAATCGTCATTTAAATCGGAACAACTTCACAAAACATAATTCCGTTTCTACAGCTGGTATGGAAGTCTGTCAACTTTTCCGATTGCATCCATGCACAACCCAACCAGTGAGGCGAACGGACCTTTGTGCTGGCAGTGCTAATTTCTTGGCGTATCGTAATTATCTTTTTTTTTTTCTCAGGAAGTTGATGTACGTTCGGGTTTACATCGTTCCTCGTTGGAATTCTCTGCCGTGGTGTCCAGGCGTCGAATGCAACTCAGGGGTTGGTTAGCGCGGTGCTAGCTAACAGCTTGTGCCAGCTAACCACCCGCTTCCTCATGTCCACTTTGTCCAGCCAGATATAGGCCTCTCCGATCAGGGTCTTCTTCATGAACTTGCCACCGTTGGACACCAAGAAAAGCTGTTGAGAAAATACAAGACAATGTTTTAAAGGTAGTTTTAAATATATTTTTTCTCAGATTATGACCACTTTATGATCTCGTTTTGTTAGAAATCAAACCTAAATTGAATAAAATGAAATCTTACTACACCTGGTTTAAGCTTTTAGTCCCTTTGGCAATTGTACTTCATGTCTTAGAACCCATTTGATGCCATAATATTTGCAGTAGATCTCTCTCTGCTCCCAGCAATAAGCAAAAAAGCCTTAGCAACCATTTAGAAACTGGCTGTCACGCTAATACAGGGATGTCCAAACTACGGTCCGGGGACCAAATGCGGCCCTCAGACCATTTTTATTGGCTCTCTGCTTAACTGACCCAATTCATCATACAGATGTTTTTTTCAGCAATTTAAGTATTACCAAGTATCTACCACTATACCCTCAATAATATCACATTTCGTTGTGAAACAGACCTACAATTAACGTTCCAAGCTTTATTAAAAGGTATCGTCGTGGCGTCAAAAGTAGATCAAATGCACCCATCTGAAATCAAAGTATTGACCACCGTTTTGTGGCCCTTCGCTTCGAATATGTTTCAGTAAAAAAAAGTTTGTACACCCATGCGCTAATATATCCATGTGTTTTTTGCATAGACTGTATATATAAAAGCACATTGCTAGCCCGCTACCTGCTGTGATTCCAGACAGGAAGTGAGCATGGGCCCTTGCCAAACCAGCTGTGGAAGTGGGAAAGGGCATAAACTGCAGTACTCTCTCTCGTGCTTGACTCTTTGGTTGCTATGATACATGCGCTCTGTACTCCAAATATGGAAATCAGCTCCAAATTAGCCGCTATAACTGTTAGCGTTGATTGCCTTCATTTTGGCTGGAGCCCAGAGCTATGGGTTACGTCACATGCACTAAGTCCACTTCTTTATAGATAGATAGATATAGATTATAGAGTCTTTGTTTTTGGTGAACACAAAGAAATACACAGAACAAATCCAGTGATGTTTATGGACTGAAACTATGTAGGAGACTTCAAGGTTTATATAATAACCTGGGATAAATGACAACAATGAGTGATTTCTGAGACTCAACCTTTTACACCGGATTAAAGAGGTGGTATTTTACTTCTATGTGGTATTAACTGCTAATACATAACATTTAGATCACCGTGTTACCTTTTATTGTTTTGAAAATGCTTCCTGTTAATGAAACTACTGCACATCACATCAGGTTTGTGAAGTTGTAGTGTATTCTTTTGTATCATGCTTTTGTATATTTATGGAGAACTGTTTGGTGAAAACATGGTTGACGTAGGCTGTAGACTGAACAATGAACAGAATCTTACAGCTAATCGTAAGGAGGGCTCAAATAGGGCCCCAGGAAAGGTCACTAAATTACTGAAACATGCATGGATGACACAGGCATGTTTTTGTTAAGAGAACAACGCTATTACATGGTGGGAAGTTGCATAACACCCTCTCTTTAATGAAACATGTGTGAATGAAGCTAAATACAGCTTCAAGTATATTTTAGATGAAGGAGTATATGTGGTCACCTGTATGGAGTGTCCGGTGGGGTTGAGGGGAAACCTGAAGGTCTCGTTGAAGGATGGCTCTCTGTCATGGCGGCACACTCGGGTCTTCTTCTTGATGATCCTCTTTTGTGTGGCCACGTTCACCACGTACAGCTTCACGTACAGGTCTGAGAGGAGAAGATACACGTTTATCAGCAAATGTGTGTACAAGGTTTGAACTCTGTAAACACTATTGTGAAATCCTATGTACTTCAGCTATATTACACTATTTTATGATCTGTGTTAAAATGTTGTTTACTCATCAAAAACACACATGAGTTTTGTTTTATTCACACTTTTAACACACAAATTCTGCATATTTAGGCTGAGTTCTTGTCTTAAACAGAAAACACTCTGTCCCACCTTGTGATGTCATGTGGTAATACAGGAAGTGCTCCACTGTGTTTTTAAACTTCATACACGTTCGCTAGTATCATTTGAATAATTTCAGCCCTGGAATTGCCGATCTCTACTAAACAAAGGGTAAAAAGTAGCTGTTAACTTGAAAACTACCACTACATGACATCACAAGGTGGGACAGAGCATTTAGAGCTTTGGAGATGTAGACAGACTAATAATAAAGCATTACTCAAAACTCAGCTCCATGTACATTTTTGAAGAGATAACAGCACTATAACTCTGCAATTTTGCGTAATAAGGACCTTTAAAGTTTTATATAACCCTTTATAGTTGCATACAACCCCTTTTTAATTATCTTTTTATTGCTCATACCTTGAAAGTAAGTAAGAAATGATTCTTAATGTGAGTTATGTCACATCTCCCCAGATCTGAAATGTAAATGGGCAACGCAATCACATCTCCATGGAGACAAGCAGGTGGTGGACCCTTTACCAGAAATGTTACTTATAGTGCGCCTTTATTTTAACTGTTTTAACACATAACACATTTAAATCACCATGGTACCTTTTATTGTTATAAAAATGCTATATTCACCAAAAAACATCTTATTAACATGTTTTATACGTTTCACTTTACTTTTTGACACTCTCTTCTCACTGCTCTCTATGTTAAGTCATTCCCCCTATAGAGTGCTATCACAACACAATCAGCGTTCATCCCCCTAATGAAATAGTGACATTACAGTACAGTACTCTACAGTTTTGTATCATGCTTTTGTATATTTACAGAGCACTGCATAGAATCCTACAGCTAACCACAAGGAAGGTTTGAACAGGGCCTGGAAGAGATAACTAAATTACTCTTCAGACATGTTTTTGATGAGGGAACCACATTCTAACATGATAGAAAGCTGTGTAGCGTGTCCAAACCTGGGAGATGGTCGGGGCTTTTGAACTTGTACGTGATGTTTCTGCACTGGAGGATCTCCAGGACCAGCTGGTCTCCTTCTGTCTTCACCTCCTTCTTCAGAGCCACTTTGATCTCCCCCATCACCTGCACTTTCGCACCTGCACACACAGCACAGTCAACACAGATGAAAAGAGGTCTTGTACCTGCTTGTCTACAGACAGTTTTAGTGCACTGTAAAAATATCTATATTTGGTGAGAGGAATTTGAACATTCTCCATGAAGATACATACGTTTTATGTAGGCATGGGATGAGACACAATTGTCACAAGATGAGACACAAGACTGAGTCCACGAGAGTGAGACAAGACAAGATTTTATATTATAAAAAAATTGCACAACGTTTTTTTTTTTGTGCTCAATCCTGTCGCAATTTTGTTTTGTGAGATTTTTGGGCACGAGATCTTTTTTGGTGAATAACGAATAACAAGATATTTCTGTTGTAAATTACCTGCTAATGAAGTATGCAAAATTGCATTTGAAAATAGGTACATACAGTACCTGGCCAAAAAAAAAATGTCACCACCAAAAAAAAAGAAAAAGATCACACACTCTAATATTTTGTGCTTTCGTGCTTTGATTACAGTACGCATTCACTGTGGCATTGTTTCGATTTCGCTTCTGCAATGTCACAAGATTTATTTCCATCCAGTGTTGCATTAATTTTTCACCCAGATCTTGCATTGATGATGTTAGAGTCTGACCGCTGGACAAAGTCTTCTCCAGCACATCCCAAAGATTCTCAATGGGGTTAAGGTCTGGACTCTGTGGTGGACAATCCATGTGTGAAAATGATGTCTCATGCTCCTGAACCACTCTGTCACAATTTGAGCCTGATGAATCCTGGCATTGTCATCTTGGAATATGCCCGTGCCGTCAGGGAAGAAAAAATTGATGTAATAACCTGGACATTCAGTATATTCAGGTGTCAGCTGACCTCATTCTTTGAACCTAGACCTGAACAACTGCAGCAACCCCAACCTATTTGCTTAGTTAAATCCAGGTGGCAACTTTTTTTTTGGCCAGGCAGTGTAGAACAGAAAATACCGTAATATGGGCCCATTAATGTAACTATGGTTTTTCCACCAACTTAAAACCACCAACTTTCCAGTGTAGAGAAGCTTCTGAAATGTTACCAAAGTTTTTAGTTGGTGAAAAACTCAGTCATTTTGAGAACACTGAGAAAAGGTCAGAGCTGTGAGAACAGTGTGAAACGGAGAGAGTTACAGGAGCTGGTGTAATGATGTGCAATGACATTTGGCTCTGAAAGCTCAACACAAAATGATGAAATCTTTAACACTGATATAAGCAGGGAGATGTCAGTTTGGTTTATAGGACTGTGTCGGTAGATTAGAAAAATGTATTACTCGGTGTTTAAGTACTTTAAAAGTCCCATATAACACAAAATGGATTCTTGTGAACTTTAATCCATGTTACATCCTCAAACACATACCTGTAGTTGTGTTTTGTTTCATTCACACATCTTTGAATGATCCTGGTTTATTAAAACGTTTACATCTTCCAAGCTCGAAATGCTCTGTTCCACCTTGTGATGTCATGAAGCAGTAGTTTTCAGTAGTTAACAGCTACCTTTTACATTTTACCTTTTGTTCAGTAAAGATTGACAATTCCAGGGCTGAAATTATCCAAATGGCTCTTGTGAAGATGTATGGAGTTTAAAAACACAGTGGAGCACTTCCTGTATTACCATATGACATCACAAGGTGGAGCAGAGTGCTTTTTGTATGAGAGGAAAAACTTCTAAATATGCAGAGTTTGTGTGTTAAACATGTGGATGAAACAAAACACAACCCCAGATTTGTTTTTGATGAGGAAATAACTTTATAACGTAGATCAGAAAATAGCGTAATATGGGGTCTTTAATGGAATTATCATTTTTCTTCTGACAAATACACAAGTTGGTGAGAGCAAAGAACAAGCTGGGATCTATAACTGCTAGTCTTCCTGTTTTTAGCCCAACTGCACTAAACACTCACGCAGATACATTCATAGAAAACGTGTCTTGCCCAAGTACACTGGTCACAGCTGGGATCTAACTACCGACCTTCCCGTTCTTACCCTGACTGCTCTATCACCTGAGCCATATGAGTGACAGCTGCATAGTAAAGTCCAGAACCCCCAGTGTCTCTGCTCCAGTGAAATCAGATCTGGGCCCAGGACACTGGAGCTCCAGCGGGGGGGACACTGTTACAAAGGCCGGGGTAGTGTGACAGCCACCTCTGCCAAGCAAAACGCCATTAAGAGCTACGGCTAACTGCTAATGAAAGCTAACACTCCTCAGGCTTGTTAGTGCAGTGTGCAGGCTACTTAAATGCAGCTGATGTACAGTGCAGTCCATTCATACTGGCACCCTTGACAGCAAAGGTGAAATAAAGGAAATAAAGTAAAACTATTAGGGATTAGCTGAATTTACATAAAATACTGTAATTAGAACACAAATTTAACTACACCTGTTCTGCCCCCAGTGGAGAAAGATATTTCTGTTTTGAGTTAATCTGCTTTGTCTATTTAGAGGTACCATAGCTGCCATATTGTTGAAGACTTTCAACAGTTCAGTAATTTTTCACTGTCTAAGCCCTGTAAACTGTCATTTGGCCCCATGCAAATCTCTGTCTGTAAGCATAGTAAAGTTATAACATGTTAGCTCGCTCTATAAACTCATTTGAGGCACTTAAAGTTGATTTACAGTGTAAATTCACACTAAAATAGAAGATGCTGATAGCGCTAGCATGCCTATGGGATGTTTTACACACATTTTCATTATTTGCAGCTACCTTTAAGCTAATGTTACACATATATTATGTTATAATAAGCTACTACATGTTGTTTTATGTAGCTATGCATAATCTTTGTTGATAGGAATATAAACGCATGACTGTAATATGCATGTATCTCTTTGTATGTCACAGTTTTACAATCTACTCCAGTAAATGTCCAAAACAGCAAGATTCTTCCTGGGTGTTTATTGCAGAAACTGTTCGCTCTCTGTAAAGCTAGATGCCAAACACTACAGGAGGCAGAATAACACCACTCTGGAGTTTATCGCACATCAGAAGTGAAATATCAACATGAGTGACTGGGAATTCACAATATTAACCATGATTTGGGTAGTTTCTAAATTAAATGATTTTACTTCTATAAAAATATATTTTCCTCCATTTGAAGCAAATATGAGAACATGTGCTACAGACACACCCTGAGGATCCCCTGAATTATCCACAAAACAAATTAATCTTTAAAGAAACTACAGTACTTTGGCCATTTCATCAGGACCCAAAATCTGGAGAAAAAAAAATCTGGAAGGATGTATATATAGATGTCAAATATAAATATAGATAGATGGTAAGAAGACAAGAGGGAGGCAAAGTCAAATCAACCAAAAACCTGATTTATATTTTAAATTCAAAACATTTTAAGTCATAACGCTATACCAATATTATTAGATAAATATAGTGCACCACATAAGTCATCCAGCAGGGGGCAGTGTACATCCATATATCTCTATAAGACACTTGTTTACTCTCCACAGACTGCTAGAACAGGAAACGAAATATGACTGGGACTTGCCTTCATTTTCTGGTGTGACGATGTGATGTTTGTCAGTGCCGTTGGGAATCGCCTTCCTGCAAAACAAGAAAGCCACACTCAGAATATGTTATGTTCATGTCCTAGGATTTGATGAAGTCATAATTTCAGATAGAGGGCATTGAAGGTATTGTGAAAAAAAAGAAAAAGATTTCGCTTTCGTTTATTTATGCTGACAAAGATGGCATTGAACTTTGGGCCAGTTTTTTGTTTCATGTGAATAGGCCCAGTAATTAGAGATATTAACCATAAACCAAAAAAAGTCTTCAGTCTGACAGTTAATCAGCAAATTCCACCTTAGAATTTGGACCTGTCCTCCAGATCAATAAAAAAGTCAAAATCTTTATTTGTGTTGAAGGAACTTGCCAAATTCCTTTATTGTGAGTAAATTGTCTTGCATTTCGGATAAAAATCTGTGAATCTGTGTTGTTGATTTAGGTTTTGTTGCAAACTCATCACTACTTCCTGTATTTTTGTACTTTTCCTCCTTTTTTTCCCCACAAACTTGACTGATGTAAAGCTGTCTGTGTAATCCTTCAGTCGTCCAGGTATAATCCATAGCAAAAGAAAAATTCAGATCTGTCAACTGGACAAAATGTTGTAAGAGTAAAGATGTTTCGCTGCTCATCCAAGCTGCTTCTTCAGTTCTCGTCAGATGACTGATGGACACTGTCTTATATCTATCTGAAGGTGATGTAAAACTATAATAAACATTTACCACAGGTACTACCCACCAAACAAAGTAATGATTAGGAAAAAAAGACAAAAACCTGACACAATTCTCAAGTGTTGTAATATGTAAATACAACCTATAAAGCAACACAAGACACTAAATGGTGCATGATTATGTATAAAATGGCATATGGGAAAGCAGTAGTTTACATTCGTGGGACTTGAAAGATGGCGCTGTCCACCCCGCTGCACGCCCCGTCCTCTCCGTCTCCGTATGCGTCCCCGACCAGACTGGGAGCAGACAGGACCACTGAGCCAGAGACATCAGCCAGGCGGTGTCCAGGTCCTGAGAGAAAGACAGGAGGACAGGGGACAGTGTGTTAGGCTGACTGGCTAGCACACTGAGCATTTTTAAAATTTTTATTTTACATTTTTAAGTTAATATTTTAGACAAATAAAGAAAAAAAGTAATACATAAAAAAAAACAAAAAAAACAAACAAACAAAAAAACAGACTTTCTACACCGAATATTGCAGAAGATGTTCCAGAGGTCTCATCACTGACCAAAACAACAGAGTAAAGTGAGAATGAGGCTTTGGAGCTGCTTTCCTGTTGTGTCTACAGAGTTCACCTGACTCCCCCTGGAGTCTGTTGTGGTGTCCAGACTTCAAGACAGAGAGGAGGGACACTTTTGTCCTGAGGGCTATTATTCCTCTCACACTGCCAATGACCCTACCCATTGACACTTTTGTTTGAGCTTTACTGTCATTACTGTGTTTTACAGCTTGATGTGCTTAAATTGCCCCTCAGAGACAAATAAAATGACACTGATTGATTTATTGATTGACTGATAAAATGCCATCTGGATGTTCTGCATGTGCAACATTGTCGACATTGCTCCTTCACTTTCTACCTCATTTGCAAAGTGGTGTTTTATTAGTTAAATTACTTCTTGATGATTCACTTACTCAATAACATCCATATATACTGTACGTTTATAATGCAATTCAAAGAATGCATTCAGTTTGAAACTATTTAAAATTCTGCCAATATGCATGAATATCCTGCACAATAAAAGTAAAAATGAGTGAGTAACACACAAGTCAACTTGAGACTTGAGTATTTACAATATGTACCCAGAGGGGGGCTCCAGAGAGGAAAGCTAGGTAACAACCCCAAAGTCAGATTATACATGCGTTATAAAATACATTTCATATTGTGAGGTTGTTGTCAAAATTGTTCATCCTCGTTCACAATGTACCAAATACAAACACTATGTACCAATTTAACATTTAGGCCAGTTATGATTAATACGTATGTGGCCAGATAAAATTATAAAAAAAAAAATTATGTTAATTCTTTTTGTTATAAAACAGTTTTGGGTCATGCCTCTAATAGAAATGATAAGGTTCAACATTTGTGAATATGCATTTTGGATATTTCATGGCGATATCATCAATTGGAAAACATGTCTCTTGCCCCTTCATTGTACAACATAATCTCATACTAGAATCTGAAAACCACCAATACAGCAACTGCAAATGGTAAGCCTATAGGATGCGTCACCATTTTTCTCAAAGTATGTATTTTCAAAGGCGTTGTTGACATGAATCTCTCAATACTACCCAATACTGGTCAGAGAAAAAAAAATCCAATTTTGCAGCTGCTATATTTGTGAATGAAAACGTATTGAGCTGGGAATCTCAAAGTGAGTCAAACTCCCTGCATATCAACTATGAACAAATCCAATTCCCCTCACATCCTCACTGCACCTTGAATATAATTAGCCACATTCAAACTACACTCACAGTTTTAATGCCAGATCTGAAGTGGAGCCGTACTCCATTTCACGCAACTAGTATTACATAACCTCTGTGACCTTGGTTAGTTTAAACACACTCCACATAAACAGGTGAAGGTTAAAGTCACATAACATCAGAATATCACAAAGAACAAGTGTGGTGTGTGGTGCTGTCTGCTTATTGGATGGATAGTTAGTTTAGCAGTTGTTATGCTGAGTCTGTGTGGGAGATTAGCTGAGCGGATCAGTGAAACGTCTGAGTCCACTGCGTTTAGACATTTGCACAACAGATGATATTCCAACAAACACATACGCCTTGGATGTGCTTGGTGCAGACCTGTACGTGCATGCTGCAAACTGGGACCAGAATGACAATGATACACACATTCACACAGACTCATGTACGGAAGCATATTTATACCACCAAAGAAAAAAAAAGTTTCATTTTTTTATATTAAGTTGAAAGCTAGATGTTTCTAATTAAATACAAAGTCAACACAATAATAAACTAACTCAAAATAATTCTGTTTAGCTGGCAGTTATTTTCACAGTTTATCATAATTTGACTTTTTACTTTTTTGATATTACAACATTCTTAAAGCCAGATTATCCATCCATAGATAGGAACAAATCAAAATGTAATTAATAAAGATTTAAGTTGTAATACAGCACATATTCAATGGCCTGGCGTGTTATTTATAAAGCATCTATACATTAGGGATGGGACGAGATCTGTCACAATCCTGCGAGATTTGAGCCTCCATCTTTAAATTTGGCATGAGCATGAACGGACTGAAATTTATAAAAAGACACCTTCATAGAAATGTGCTGTCTCGTTCACAAACCTGAACCGTGCCTGCAGGGGATTTCATGGACAAGGATTTAGGCGAGTTGTGCTCAGAAAGACAAGATTGTGCCAGTTTGAGGAAGTGTGTGTTTTGACGGTACGTAAACAGCAAGCCAGAATTTCATATAATGTTTTATAGACTCCTTGTCACATATAAAAAATATCAACATTTAACATTTGTGAATTTCCCTTTTGAATATTTCTCACTGAAATACTGTAACATTATAATGAGGGTGACTTCACACTCATCCTGGTTTGAACCTTACCTTAATCTAGTCATTTAGTTCATGACAAGTCCGGGTTTTGTTCTCAGTTTAGTCAAAATTTTGATGTGGTGTTTGTGCTGCAGAGTGATTCTATATATAACATATATTTTGCCTCAGTACCTCACTATTTTTACATAAGTCATCAATATCTAGTTACCTATTTTGATAATAAGTTCAGAATCTTGAACACTTATTTAAATTAGAACAAATTAGTGCTCGCTTAGTCTTTCTTTGTTTTGTAATTTTAGTGAAGTTTACAATTTTACTTTTTACAATTTTACAGATATAACATTTGTAGCAGTATAGCACAATAGTTCTGATTTATATTTTGGATTTTACATTGAAACTTCATTTTACAGTTGATGACATAAGTAGAGGTATTACATGTTAGAAGTCACTGCTGCTTCCAGTATTTTCCAATGGTTTGAAAAATAATCAGGATTTTGACAACTTTTTAAAATTATACGAATATAGTATTTATGTAAAAAAAAAAAAAAAAAAAAAGATTAATTTACATTTTTTTTCCCTTTCTAATGGCATAAATTGACTTCCGTACTTCTCCATTCAAACCATCCATGATCAAAACCTGAAACAGCCCCTGCATTACCCCCCATCACCCTGTATAACTGTTAGTCAGAGTTAGTTAAATTTATGCATATTTATTTTCCTGCACAGCCTCACCTGCTTGTCACACTTGATGGTTAGCTGAAGCTTTAGTCTCATTGGCCCGTGATTGTAGTTTGAGCTTCTGAAATCTTTATGTTTTTTTATAGGCAGGGGGCAGGGGGAGGGGCTTAGGTGTCAGGGGGGAGGGGCCCGGGTGCGTTATCATTGTCATTTAGGGCGTGCTGTTGTTTACATGCACGGACGGGCTGCAGCGGTGGGCGAGGAGAGCTGCCAGTGCATGCATCGACACAGGACTTAACGTCACGGAATACAAATGGATGACAATATTGGGGATCATATTAAATTTTGATTAAATTTTACATATCGACATTGGGTTAACTGAATTATTCTGTGATGTTTCTGTAGCAAAAAACAGGTGGGATTGGAACATGCACTTTTCATTTTGGCTCGGAAGATATAAAGATTTAAAGATTTAGATAGATTTTTTGTTGTTGTTGTTTTGCGTATACTAGTATAGTGCACTGGATTTACAAGTATACTTCCAGGAGCCTCGAAGTACTTTAAATAACACTATTGGAGCCACAGTCGCTCTAGGGTAGACTTAGGATGCTGACAAACCACTATAGCTTTTTTAGATATTATAATTTTGTTGGCTAATGCTCGTGGCAGAGGCTAAGAGCCAATCTACTGTTGGTAAATTTATAATAAACTCATGGGGACATAATCTGGAATGTGGCTAAAGCTTTGCAGCAAATATAGTGGACCTTAAAAAACATAATGTATAGATATATTTGTATTTCTCTGACTGTCTGGCCTTCTATTAATTCACAATATTTAGCCAAAAAAACAAAAAAAAACAAAAAAAGGTTTAAGTTTATGACGAGTTTAGATTGAATTTATTTAATGTATTTAATTAAAATTTTAATTAAGATGTTATTAAAGGTTTTTAGGTTATGATCTGACACAAAAAGGTGGTGTACTTGGGGCTTGGAGGAACTGAGCAGCAAAGGGGAGAGCGGAAGAGCAGTCGTCAGGTTGTGAATGCACTTCAGGTTTGATTTTAATGGCCTGAGCGAGAGATAGAGAGAGCATGCGGGCTGGAGGAGAGATGAACAGATGGACAGATGGAAAGGAGGAAGAGGTCCGAAGCAGATCCTCGCTTAGGGGAGGGATTTACTTGGTTGCAAGCGGGACTGTTGCACTGCGGCCTCGGCGGCTGCTATGGCGATGCCGGCATCCTCCAGGTGGGCTTGGGTGACGCTGCTCTTGCTTTGGGAGCGAGAGGGGCCGTGGGACAGGAGCTGGCCCTCAGAGGAGGATTTGGAGCTGCCCGGACTGCTGTGGGACTTCTCCAGAGGCAGCATCTGCATCTCTGAAAGAGGCAAAGAAAAAGTTAACATCTGCATATCAGTTTATGAAGGAAAGTTAGTAAGAGAGGTTGGTTATATAGGATATTATTGTAGCCACAGCTGCCCTGGGGTAGATTGACAAAAGCCTCCACCAACGCTCACAGACATATGCACATCACATTCATACTGGGCAAGTTAGGTGAAGTGTCTTGCCTAAAAACACCATGACAATTAGCCTCACCGGACCCACTGCGGCACCTGATGTTCCCAGTGGTCTCCCATCCAAGTACTAACTAGGCCAAGTCTTGCTTTCATGGTCCGATGAGAAAGAACATTGATAAGCAGGTATGACAATGTAATATATTATTTTACTATTTATATACATAGGTTTAGTTTAGTTATTTTTATCAGCAAGACCGTGAATTATTTTTTACACATACCAAGATGTCTACATTATGCTATTGAACAATAATAATAATAATGACAAAAAAAAAACAACAAAAAAATCTAACAAAAAACAAAACAAGAAAATGAAAAAAAAAACAAGTAAAGTGCAGTGTGTGTGTGTGTGTGTGTGGGGGGGGGGGGGGGGGGGGGGGTGTATGTGTGTGTACTGAGCATCATCTTCTGACAGTACATGCTGAGCTCTGTACAAAACCCCAGATTACCATTCTTTGACCTCCTTTTTCACTTTCATCCAAAAACTTGAAAGACCTGACTAAAGAACATGAGGAGATCCAGGGAGAAGCCACCATCTGCACATCTGAGGAGGCAGGTCGGACTGTGATGCTCGACTGGCACTGATAAGAGTTGGAACATTAGGCCGTGGACCTCTGGGTGCGCTGTGGCAGATGACATTTATATGAGGCGTAATTATGGCTGTCGAAAAAGTGTTGTTTTTTTTTTACATCGCCATGGCAACTGAGGTACCGCCTTTCTTCAAGAGCTCTGCGACTTCAGATTTTAACAGACAGTTGTTCTTACATGTTAATATTACCCGATGATGATAATGGTATAATCTCAAATGGAGGTCAGTGGCTTAACTTTATGGGAGTTTTACTGTTTTTGAAAGAAATATCCAAACTTATGATCCACAAATGTTGAACCTTATCATTGTTATTTTTTAACTCCAACCCCTGTAAAAATAATGGATGGTATCTGTATCGGTACTAGGCATCGGCAAGTACTCAAAATGAAGTACTGTTATTTGTTTTGAAAAAAGTGGTATGGTTACATGCCTACAAATCAGCTCAAATCAGTTCTTTCTGCTCAGATTGCGTTGAAATAAAGCTCAGATTAAATTCTAACTTGGGTGACAGAGCTTCAGACAGAGCAGTGCCTCCATTAGCATCACACCCCCAATGTTGATGACATCAGCTACAAAGTGTCAATACTATGAACATCTGAAAAAATTATATTTCAAATTTAGATTCTTTCTCGCTATCAACCACAGCCTTCATAAAAAAGCATTCTCTTTCCTCCTCTTCATGCCATTTCATCTGTCTATCTACCACCATCTTTCAATTTCCACAGCAGCAGCAGAAGCGTCAAACTCTTTGGCCTCTCATCTCCTCCTCTTCACCACCTATTTCCCTAACAAACCGTTCCCACCTTTCATTAGACTGCTTATCTATCTGTCTAGCTTACATTGGTTATCTGTCCATCTTAATCCACCCATTTCTTTCATTGGTTGATATCAGGGAAGGCTGGCAGAGCAGTTAAGCCTTGCGCAGTGAACCAAAAGGACCAGGATGTTGGCTGAGTCCGTGGAACAGCTGGAGCAGCATCTGTGATCCCTCCACTTGTTAATGGGGCTTTTCTCAAGGTGCTGTGGCTTTCACCTACAGTCCAGCCAGATGCAGTATGAGTGCAAAATACTCCAACTTAACATCACAAGCAGATAATATTCATTCAACAGACATATTTAGTGTTAGTTGTATTGTCATTCGCCTTTAAACATGCTTTACTTTGGCATTTCATGTGTTAGAAAAAAAAGCCTCTATAGAAAACATACATTATTTGCATCAGTTCATTCTCATAGGTTTTAGGGTTAGCATGCCATCTATAGTAGCATTTACTATTTGGCATTATGTGTGTCTTGTAAAGAGGATGTATTTTACCTATATCATTAACTGCTACTAACTGCAAACACATGACATATTTAAATTTTCATGTTAGCTTTTTTTGAAAATGCTATATTCGCCAAAAGCAACATATTTCATGGGTTTAGCTCTCGTTTTTGAGTCCCCCCTCCCTTTGCTCCCCTGTGTTATGTCACTCCCTCACACATATTCGGCGTGCATTCCGGTAATAAAACTACTGCACATCGCATCAAGTTTGACAAGTTGCTGTATACAGTGTTATATCCTGCTTTTCTATATTTATGGACAGTTGTCGTGTGGGAGCATGAGTGACGTAAGCTGGTGGGCTGAGAGTTGCACAGAAACTTCGAGGTAAATGCAAGGAGGATTTGAATAGGTCCCGAGAGAGATTGCTAAATTACTGAAACATCTATGGCATATTAAACCTCTTCAGACATGTTTTTGGTGAGCGAACAGAATTGTAACATGGTAGAAAGCTAAAAAAATATATTTTGCATAATACCCCATCTTTAAAGAGAGTTTATATACAATACCATCTAAAGATTCTAAACTTGACTTGAATTTTTAATAGAAGAACAATATTTTAGCCTCAAATGTTGTAAAATGAATATTCATGATTGTTTTGGTAAATGACAACCACTCAATAACGTGCAATGTCAGAACTGTTTAGAACCTGTTTTACCGGGTGTAAGCCTTGAGCATTTTATGTACAATTTGCATAAAAGTTTATGCTGCACAAATGGACACAGAAGTGTAGCTGAAAATAGACTAAAAATGCAGTTTTAAATCATTAGGCACCTCATGTCTACTTTGAAACGTGGGGCTTGTAGAAAGGAAAGCTTGCGATTAGATATGGGCGATTAAAAGTAGTTGTTAACAAAGCTGAATTACCCAACTTCATAAAAGTTCTGTCGTCTCCCCCATAAACTGTATTGTAAAAGCAGGACTAATGATGCTGAAAATAAACACATGATTTTCTTGCTGTGAGCTGAGAGCAGGTACATCTAACTACCTTTATTTTATATAGACCCTTCCAGTGCACCGTTCCATACGTTAACTTCAATACATTTTCAGTGGGAGTGTTAGTATTAGCCTCCAAACATCACATACTATGAAAAACCTGATTTGAAAAAGGCTGATTTGGAAACTGACAATCACTCGACCATACGTGACAAATATTTGAGCCTGTTAGATTATAATTAATGTTAGTGATTAGCTCCAAAATAAGCATACACATATATAAACATTTCTTAAGACTACAATATAGTGAGCTTCAACAGCCTAACTATTTAATTTTAGGTTTTAATCATCAAGCAAAACAAATCCTGTATACATAGAAACTGGAGCTGGATAAATATTGGCTGTTATTACTTGTTAGCAAATGTAACAAACATATAAGCAACAACTATTTGTCTGGACTTTCTACAAATGTCAAAATTAAGGATGGACTGATAGGGATTTTTTGAGCCGATAATGATATCTGGTATTTGGCCCACTGCTGTGGCCGATAACTGATACTTGGCGACACTGACATTTAGCTTTTAAAACCCATAGCTAGGCCCACAAATGTATCTTAAGTTAAAGTAACAGTCACAAACACATTTTTCACTTTTGGAAAAATGATAACAAAATCTGTTTTACTGGGATATAAAATAATTTGTTACATGTTTCTGTAACATACAGCCATATAATACTTCTCTTGTCTCGTTCTCGTCTTCTTTTTGACTCATTGATCTGTCCAAAAAGGGCAGAGGGCAGGGCCAAAAACTATCAGTATTGATTACTGACACAGACCAATATCGATGTCTGTATTGATATCCAGTATACTGATGCTAGAACCTATATATTGCCCATCCTGAGTCAAAATGAATGTTTTTATGTTGCTGTCCTTGTTAAACTGAAAGGGACAGTATCAGGCTGTGTGCGCATCAACTCTAAATGTGTCACTTCTGGAAGGGTCTGGACTTTTGACCTGATGTTGTACCTTTGCCTGGATCGGGGAAGATTCCGTGGCTGCGACTCTTGATGACAGAGTTTTTGGGCGAGTCGTGAGTACCATCCCCCTGCCCCGAGGCGTGACCCAGCCCTCCGTGGGTGCTCCCTGGTCCCATCCCAGCTCCTGGCATGTGGCCCTGCCCTGGCCCCGATGCTGGCCCGGATTCTGGGGGCCCCTGGGTTGTGTGGTGGGCCCGGCTGTGCTCGATGCTCTCGCTCTGCTCCTTCAGAGGAAGCCAGCGCGGGATGTTGTCCAACTGGGATGTGTTAGACAGGTCAATCAGCACCTGCAAAACAAACAAACAAACGATTTCAATTTGACTTTCTCAGTGCGATCAGCCCAGATTTGGATCACTGTACCATCTTGTATCAAGGGATTAGTATCTGTGAGATTTTGAGCACAATTGAGGTGCATTCACAGTTAGCATTTTAGCTTTATTGAGAACCCTGGTTAGTTGATATAATCCTTCATTCATCCAAGAGTGGTACATGGGAAAAAGAGGTTTCAAAGGTACTCATCTGAACACTGATGAAATGTCCAGATGTACCTTAATAGGTTAGTTAGTAAACAAGGGCAGGGCAGTTTCACTCTTAAACTCCTCCCTTTGAGGGCAGGGCTTGTCTAACTCAGAGTAATATAAATGTTAGTGTATCAAACCAGTTACATCAAGTTGAAAATGGCTTCTGGAGGGGAGCCAAAATGTTGTGATCTAAGACTACCGGAAGACGACCTCTGAAGCCTTCAGTATTTGACCACTCCTGGACAAATGAGGGATTACACAGTCTAGTGCAGTAGTTCCCGAACTTTTTGTATTTGTGTAACCCCTGAGACTTTTGATGACCAACCCCCTACTGCTCGATTAACAATCCTCACATCAGAGCCTGATCTGGTGCACTCGGTTCTGGGAGTAGACGTTAATGCACACCTGTGTGCCCAGCTCGGAGCATATATCTCCAGAGGAAGAATACCATATCTACTGCATCCAGCAATGTTTTTTGAGTTTACTGGACTATACTTGCTTGTTACAAATAAAGCTGGACTACAAGTGCAGCAGAATGTTTCATGTTGAAAAATATATGCACATGCTCAAAGGAACGCAGAGATTTGGATGAAGGATGCAAACTGCTGGGGAATATTTCCAAGTTTTACGCACAAGGAGGATTGCGCTCTGGGTGAGTTCTAGTTAAACTTTTAATGTTTTGCCCATCATCCCCACGTATTGTTCCATTGTTCCCAAAATCTCATCACTTTGAATTACTTTGTGTATAAATTGTGCTATACAAATAAACTTGCCTTGCCTTGCCTTACAATACCACAGTTTGGTCTAGTGTCCAGATGACTACCTTTGAAACCTTTTCTACCTTAACCATAGTTGTTGGCCGTTATGTATGCTATAGTATGAATGCCCTTGCTGTAAATCTTCTAAAACAATGTAGCACCAACCCAAGACCTGAAAGACGCCACTAACAACACTATTTCCATGGATAATCACTGCAATTATGTGGATTGGATCATGACTATTCTGTGTCTATTTCTTGAATGACTTAAAATCTCGACTAAAGAGTTTGTGTCTGTGCTTACTTCTCCCAGGAAGTCATTAGAGGAGGATCGGTCGTAGTCCCACACCGTCACCTCTAGAGTCTTCTTTTTCAGCTGGAAAATGAGGAAGAAAAATACACAAATTGAAACCTACAAAGTCCAGGTTGAGACCAAGCCAAGCTGGCCAAATCTGAAATAAATTAAGAACATTAGTACTGACAATGCAATGGAGGACAACAGTTGTTTTTGATACCATAATTCTGAATGTAATTATCACTATCACTTAAATTATCATGTATTTTATTTTGTACTTTGCATAACAACAAGACAGCAATGTGATTTCTGTATTGCACATTTCATTTAAATGGTTTGGTCAAGTTTTAATATCGTTTAGTAAAGGATTTTTTGATAGTTTCGACCACCCTAGTCACAGTGAAGGTCCTAATTTGGAAATAAATAAATAAAATACAAAATAAATAAAAAGTGAAAAGAAATATAGTAGTGTTTTCAGCCTGCAACAATCTTGGTTGAAAATCACCTAATCAACATTTTTATTAAATCTCTGGTCAGCACAGAAGGTCTAATTGGATTTTGATCTTTCCATTATCTGAAGGCACGGCTGCAGATTCCCAGGCGAGATGCAGTGAGATTCTTATGGCTGACCAACAAAGAAAATGATTAACAGGAGATGGTCTCAGGGGAGGAGGTAATCCACTAGCTCTGTGCTGACCACTGAAGATATGGCACACAACACAACTATTGTACTGGAACTAGGCTGCTACAAACTATTATTCATTTAGGTGAATATATTTTGTTAAAGTTTTTATCATCATGATATAACATATTCACTAATACAAAAACATTGATCAAATGTCCAGTTATTTTTTTATTCATGAATTAAGTAAAAAAAAAATAATAATAAAATAAATAAATAAATACTAGCAGAGAAGGTTGTCAAAGGTTGTCAAATCACGTACTAATTGATCTAATTGATACTAAAACTAGTATCGAAACTAGATACTCATTTGAGCAGGTAACGATGCAAAAAAATACACTCACAGGACAGAAGTGAACCTTTCCTGAACAGTCTTATCAGAAGAAGTATAGAGTAGACCACTATGGAACCTTACGGCTGGGGGACTACCACATATACCTCAACATGGTGACATAAAAGAAAGTACTATTATTTAATGCTGAAAATCACATTCTATTGTCTAAAGAAAGTGTTATAGATGGCAGTGGTATCAGAATCTTATGAGTATCGAGTCTGTTCCTTAGTATTAACATTTTAGTATCGTGATAATATTAGTAACAGTGCCAGGATTTGAACTGGCAACCCTTGGATTAAAATGTGTGTGATTTATGCACGACACTAGCACTGACACAGAGGATTGTGGACTGTTGGAGCTGTTGTTTTGATGTGAGTTTCTCTCCTCAAAAAATCAATTTTAACAGCGTTCAGCTGTGATGAACACGGCATGCTGGGTAATAAAACTTTATAATCATCATTGTCGTCGTCATAAAGGGCATGATCCTAGCCCGACTGGAACCCTGGTCTTAAGAATCCAAAACCATTGCTATACCAATCACACCACCAGTGTGTTCCCAGTAAATTGCCGGGTACAAAATGTCAGAACGTTTAGTAATCCTCTTCTGGATCAGTTCGGATGATTGAGAAGAGGAGTGAGAGAATGTCATATAGTTAGATGAAACTAAAATAGAACTTTTTGGTAAAAACTCAATTTTTTGTGTTTGGAGAAGAAAGAATCCTGAGTTGCATCCAAAGAACACCATACCTACTGTGAAGCATGAGGATGGAAACATCATGCTTTGCGGCTGTTTTTCTACAAAGAAACCAGGACGACTGATCTGTGTAAAGGAAAGAATGAATGGGCCATGTATTGTGAGATTTTGAGTGAAAACATCCTTCCATCAGCAAGGGCATTGAGGATGAAACGTGGCTAGGTCTTTCAGCATGACAATGATCCCAAAAACACCGTCTGGGCAATGAAGGAGTGGCTTTGTAAGAAGCATTTCAAGGTTCTAGAGTGACCTAGCCAGTCTCCAGATCTCAACCCCATAGGAAATCTTTGGAAATGAAAGTCTGTGTTGTACAGTAACAGCCCCAAAACATCACTGCTCTAGAGGAGATCTGCATGGAGAAATCGGCCAAAGTACCAGCAACAGTGTATGAAAATCTCATGGAGATTTACAGAAAACATTTGAACTCTGTCATTGCCAACAAAGGGTATATAACAAAGTATTGAAATGAACTTTTGTTATTGACCAAATACTTACTTTCCCTCATAATTTGCAAATAAATTCTTTTAAAATCAGACAGTGATTTTTTTTTCCTCATTTTGTGTGTACCTATGGTGAAAAGCCTCTCTCATCTTTTCTAAGTGGGAGATTTTGCACAATTGGTGGCTGACTAAATATTTTTTGCCCCACTCTAACTCAGTTCTAAGTCAGATATCGGTATTTTCTTAATTCTATAGCTAAACTTTATTTTAAAATAACAAAATATGTTCACCTCTGTTTCTGAAAAGCTTTGAGTCTTTACCTGCTCCAAGTGGATGTTCTTGTAAATGACAGTCTGGTTCCACTCGGGGTTGACAGTCTTCTGGGCGTACTTGGTCCTGCGTTTGTTGTCGGCGCTGATGAAAACACACAGTTTACACCAGTTACTTCTGTTCATAATATTGTTCTGTGATTTTTGGACCACTTTGACTGTGATGTTTGAATCACCGGTTCATGTGCACTGAACAGATGTTCGTGGATGCAAGTGTAAACATGGTGTCAAAGAAATCCATGTGTGGAATATGCCATGTCCTTTCTCATACAGTGCACTGCAAAACATAGCTGCACAAGTAAAAATGACTCAAATGTACAAATATAATATTGTTATGTGCTAGATTTATTTTATTTTATCTGTAAAGTAAAAAAAATCTACCAGAAGAAAGAAAAAAAATCCATTATCAGATAAATCTGGCATAAACAAAAAAAAAGTCAATTGTCTTTCTGAAACCAGAAGGTTCGTGGTTCAAATTTATTGATGGGTTTCTGCTTCCTGTTTATCTGTGGATTTCAGAATGATGAGAAATTTAGATGGTTGCCAATTGCCATAGCGATTAAAATATAAAACAAAATGTTATATATTTTGAAAGTCCTCAATTTTACATATAACGGGAACTTGGGATCCATTTTGAGCACTTTCCACCATTCAGAAGATACAATATTTTGGTTTAATTGTTAATTGTTCTGGCAACATTATACATTTTTCATCACTCTGACTCAAGGATAGCACTAGAATACTGTTGTTGTACCTTTGGCAAGACACGTCACCTCTTTTGCCTTTATGAATATGGTGTGTGTGGTAGTCATAAGGGCTAATAGCACAAATTAGCGGCCATGTTTGCCTGGAAAACTGTGGCTACAGAAATACACCACCAAATAGTGAATAAATATTCGACTACTGTATCACTTGCTGTTGATTGTACATTTTAACTTTTGCAGATACAATTTTTTGCAGTGGCTCTAAAAGTTCAATGTATGAAAGTGAGTGTTGCGGCGAATCGACAAATGACAAGAACCAAAAAACAATGGAAAAAACACATTGGAGCAGACTTATAATGGAAATCATAACCAAGCACACCAACGGAAAGGCCAAAAGCACCACGCTACCTTGCATTCTGGACAACCATGACTTGTCTGAGGGAGTCCAGAAGAGGAGGAGGAGGGCAGAGACCACAAACCAACCAGGAGAAAGCAAAACACAAAAACAACAGTCAGAGAAGCAGAGGATCGTACAGGAGAGACAAGGGCAGAGAGCGAAGACGAACCAGGTATTCACCACTGACATGGGAAGACTATCTGGTTTTTGACCTGGTGAAGACATTTTGTAGACCAGTAAAACTATATTAGACCTGCTGGAGACCCTATGTAGACCTTGGTTTAGAGGAAGTCTAAAGCAGTGGCTTAGAACTGGTTTAGAGCTAACGTAGAGCTAGTTTAGAACTGGCTTTGAACTGGTTTAAAACTAGCTTTGAACTGGCTTTGAACTGGTTTAGAACTGGCGTAGAACTGGCGTAGAACTGGCGTAGAACTGGCGTAGAACTGCCTTAGAACTGGTGTAGAACTGTCATCGAATTGGCTTTGAACTGGTTTAGAACTGGCTTTGAAATGGCATAGAAAAGGCATAGAACTGGCTTTGAACTGGTTTAGAACTGGCGTAGAACTGTCATAGAACTGGCTTTGAACTGGCTTAGAACTGGGTTTGAACTGGCTTTGAACTGCTTTGAACTGGTGTAGAACTGTTGTAGAATTGGCTTTGAACTGGCTTAGAACTGGCTTAGAACTGGCGTAGAACTGGGATAGAACTGTGACAGAACTGGCTTTGAACTGGCTTAGAAATGGTGTAGAACTGGTTTAGAACTGGCTTTGAACTGGCCTAGAACTGGCCTAGAACCGGCATAAAACTGGCTTTGAACTGGTGTAGAACTGTGATAGAACTGTGATAGAACTGGCTTTGAACTGGTTTTGAACTGGCTTAGAACTGGCGTAGAACTGGTTTAGAACTGGCGTAGAACTGACCTAGAACCGGCATAAAACCGGCGTAGAACCGGCATAGAACTGTGATAGAACTGGCTTTGAACTGGCTTAGAACTGGCGTAGAACTGGTTTAGAACTGGCTTTGAACTGGCCTAGAACTGGCCTAGAACCGGCATAAAACTGGCTTTGAACTGGCTTTGAACTGGCTTCGAACTGGCTTCGAACTGGTTTTGAACTGGCTTTGAACTGGTTTTGAACTGGCTTTGAACTGGTTTAAAACCGGCGTAGAACTGGTCTAGAACTGGTCTAGAACTGGTCTAGAACTGGTCTAGAACTGGCGTAGACCTGGTGTTAACCTGTATTAGACCTAGGGGAGACTCTGTGCAGATCTGCTGTAGAACTGGTTAGATTCTGTAGACCTGATTTTGCCCATGTGTAGACCTGGCTTTTAACCTGGTTTAGGCCTGCTTTGATCAATGACCTCCACAAGTAAAAGACTTAGAGCTGAGCTAATCACGTTTCTTCTCTGGCATGACATATAACTACATATCATTGTCTCCTGGATTAGTTTTGCTTTAGTCCTAGTCTAGACCTGGCACTGACCTGGTTTAGAACTGGGATAGATCTGGTTTAGAGATATTCCTAGCCTGCCAAGCAAGTTCTTTCTACTTCCTGCTGTAATGCAATAAGGTCTCACTAATTCAGAAGAAATATGCACTTTTTTACTTTGTTTTCTGTTTTACTTGCAAAACACCATGTTTATTTTTACACCAACAGACCATGCTTTTCTCTGATTGGTTAATTCGCCTGTCAATCACGCCCATCGGAATTTGTGGAGACAGGATACGGCTTCATACTAATTTATATTCCAGGCTTAGACTTAAATTGGACATGCTTTAGTCTATGTTTAGTCATGTAAACTAAACCTGGACTAAACCAGGACAAAACCAGGACTAAAACAAGTGTACATCAGGACTGAACTGGACCCAAAAAAGGGCCAGACCAAACGTGAAGATACCTTATCGTCTTTGATTTAGAACTGGTTTCAGTAATCCTAAAATTCAGTTTGTAATTTGTTTTTTGGACCTGGCGTTTCTTGATTTCTGCTCCACTTTTTTCTATTATTGTGATATTTATTTTTGCAGATTGAAGCGGTGATTTGCCCTCTCTTGTTTACTTGGTTGTTCCTGCTGTAGACGTGAGGAGCTCAGAGTAAAGGACTGAGAGCTGAGCCAATCAATAGTCTTTTCAGGCCTGATTACAGCACTAGAGAAATGCGTCTGACACCAGTCCAAAAATGCTGCTGTGATCGCACGTTGCCGAAGGGGGGATAAATAATTCAGGCTTTGAAAATGTTGCAACGGAGCATGCTCACTGTACTGCTAATAAGGCCTAAGAGGAGAAAAGGTGTACTAATTGATTAGACCTGGTTTAGTCCTGGTTTAGTCCTGATTTAATCCTGGTTTAGTCCTGGTTTAGTCCTGGTTTAGTCCTGGTTTAATCCTGGTTTAATCCTGGTTTAGGTCTGGTTTAGTCCTGGTTTAGTCCTGGTTTAATCCTGGTTTAGGTCTGGTTTAGTCCTGGTTTAGTCCTGGTTTAATCCTGGTTTAGGTCTGGTTTAGTCCTGGTTTAGCTGTCAGATATTCAGACATGCAAACATGGACTAGTATGGTTTAGTCTAGGTTGAGACCTTGTTAAAGGACCTGTACATGATTTTTCTTCATTTCTTTGTATTTGAGCAAAATATTTTATGCCCCAGTACTGATATATTGTATAAGCAACTGTTGAGGTCAAAATAAGTCCACTGTGCACTTTGCATCTAATTAGAAAGCATTTTTATTGTCTTTTAATCAGGAAATGAGTGTTAGCTCGTTAGTTGGTCTCTTAGAGTTGGGAAAAGTGCCTATAAACTCATTGCAGTGAATAACTAAGAAGTTCTGAATGCACACGGTAAGTGAGGAATAACTTTGGACCACTGCAAAGACAGTAAAAATCAGGTACAGCAACTTTATCTCCCAATGTATAGGACCTTCACACTTGTCCTGGTTTGGTCCATGTGTGAGCCCAGTTTAGTCCCGTTGAATGAGTCCTGTTCTAGTTCTGGTGTAGTCCTGGTTTAGTCTCTTTTTGACCTTGTTTAGTCCTGGTTTAATTTCTTACATAGATCTGGTTGGGATCTGGCCTAGATTTTCTACTCAATCAGGTCTTGGTTTAGTATATAGTTTTACTTCCTGGTCAGCAGATATGACATATGTGTTACCTAGCAACCATAATGTAAACAAGGGCTAAAACTAGTCTAAATTGCACAATGTTATAATTAGACTAATGAAATTTGGGTAGAATTTTCTGTGTTGATAATATAAGAAGAGGAACTGTGATTTAAACCTCATTGCTATTTTCAACTTTTTATCCACAGACTGTCTCTTAACTGAAGTAAACCTATGATAAATATTGACCACAGGCACTATCCTACCAAACCAAGTCATAATTAGACAACATATGCAGGCTTTGTGTAGTCCAAATTTAGTCCTCGTTTAGTTTTGGTTTAGATCTAGTTAATACCTTGTTTTGTGCTGTCACTTACTGTCGCTTTTTCTAGTCTTTGTGTCCATTCACGCACGGGCCTTTCTCTGTCCTGGTTTAGCCCTAAACAACAAACCTGGTGTAATGATCCTATGAGACCAACATGTGGTGCTAGATCCTCCTCCACCCCTCAGTAGCAGAGGCCAGGCTGGACTGTGGACCTAATCTCATGAGAAGGTCTGATGGGTCATTATCTAAGTGCAGATAGGATTACAGCAGCGATAAACAGCGTATCGATCCCTGTGCGAGCTATTAACAGAGCAGAGGCCAGGAGCAGAGCTAGAGCCAGAGGAAAACTACTTTGGACAATACTGTATGTGTGAGAGAGAGAGCTGGGTCAAGGCAAAAAATAAATCGATGTTTGAGATGTCAACACACGCTACCATTTTATGCCTTTTAAAAAATGTATGCTTGTTTTGTATTATATGATCTGGCTTTTAGAAAATTGTGACACCGGTATATGACCCAGCCCCAATTACATTCCTAAGTTTGGAAAGACTGACATATTTAGACTAGTTTTGCCTTCAGCCTGGTACTGATACTAACATTCTATCCCTTCATTGTAAAGATCCTATATTACGCAAACTCTTGTGGGGTTTAAGCCATGTTATAATGTTGCTACCTTCTCAAAAACGTACGTGGAGTTGTGTTTTGTTTAGTTAAGATGTTGGAGTAACCCTTTATTATTAGTCTGTCTACATCTCCAAAGCTCAAAATGCTCTGTTCCACCTTGTGATGTCATGAAGTTGTAGTTTTCAAGTTAACAGCTCCTTTTACATTTTGATTGGTAGAGATTGGAATTTTCAGGGCTGAGATTGTACAAATGATTCTAGTGAAGGTGCATGGATTGTAAAAACATAGTGGAACAGTTCCTGTATCACCACGTGACATCACAAGGTGGAGCGGACTGTTTTCTGTGTAAATAAGCTATGAGTTTGTGAGTTAAATGTGTGAATGAAACGCGTGATGTTTTTGGAGAGGGATCAACATTATAACATAGATCTGAAAATAGCATAATATGGGCCGTTTAAGAGTTAATATCTAACTTCCAGCTCCATTTTGTAAAGTTTAGTCGTATAAGCAGGATTTGTGTTGCTTGATGAAATAAAACAAACATTAAATTGTCAAGCATAACATCAAATTGAAGAACTTTTTTGTTTTACATGTTTTTATTCTCATCATCACTAACCGCTGCATCAATAAATGATCAAACACACTTCCATTTCCTAATAAGGCTCTGGTGTTACGCTAACGCTCTCACTGAAGAGAACAAGATTTGGATTTTATCACATTGACTTAACTTTATCGATGTTAACTTAGTATCTAGATATTATTGACTGTATAAACTCAGTCGCCTCATGCTTGAGAGCTCATTCTTCACTATGATTGGTTATATTCGCCCGTCACTCACTCAGAGCATCACAGAGGCTGACCAATAGGAGGAGTGAGGACAAAATATCTGCTTTTGAGCCTAGAGAGCAGCATTAAATAGAGAATTACTGACTCATCATGTGACAAAATTGCATATCATCAAAAGGATGAGCTCACGATTCTGTTTTTTATCACCACATCACCCTAAATGTAATAATATTATTGATATGGAGCTGCAATGTCAAAACTCACTCAAAAACTCATTGGGTGTTTTTATCAGTGGCCTTGTACCATCAGCGCCATCGGCTCCAGTCAAATGAAGCTCATCAAGGCGAGCAGTTATAGGGGTTATTTGGAGCTTGGAGTTTGTAGCTGTTGCAACCACAGAGCCAATCCGGTGTGAGGGTGTTTGATTGGTTTGATTGACAGCAACACTATCAATCAAACCTGTTGCTAACACTAGCAGGAGCAAGCTAGGGTAAAGAAGGTCTGATTTGTCTATTATTAATGTTCATATCTTGATTTATGGACAAAATAGCAAACTAAAAATACCAATACGAACATTTTAAGACCAACATTACAGGCGAGACAGCAGCAGTTACGGAGAGAGGGGCGACAGTTTTTCAATTGAAAGTGAATTGGAGCCAGAGTCAATGGAGCCGGAAGCGTGAATCTGCTCACTTTCTTTTTGGAATGTGGCGGCTAGCAGGTTAGCTATGTCCATTTATATATACAATTTCATCAATATGCAAAAAAAAAACAACAACAAAAAACTAAAAAAGTCTAGGGAACTACATAAACCATGATCCTTTGCTGTTTGCTAGTGCCTCCAGTGAGAAAACAACTATTCTTTCTCGTCTTAATCTTTATAGTTTGGATCTATAACACCCTGATACATTTTCACTATTCATGTCTGTGTTTTGTCCTTGCTCTCTAGGTCACCAGCCTGTCCATAACCACACGCCGCCCGCTTTGCTTGATCCCTGGTCTGTTCCGTATCACATCCTTCAGCAGCACTAGCATGTCCTGTCAGTCTGGGGTACAGTGAAGAGGAGGTCAGAAAAAGCTGAGGAGAGGAGACGAGACAGACAGCAGCAGAGAGCCACACACAGAGCAGACGTCAGCACAGATGAGTTAAAACCACTTGAATTCATAATGTCGGGTTTTGAGTTGTTTTGACTGGAGTTATTTAGCTAATAGCTCTAAATGATGATGTAATACTCGTCGCTAGGGTCAAAATGAAGTGTTCATTTGTAAAACCTGAAAGGCTTTAGTGCAATTAAAGATATGTACTCAACTTAAAGCAGATCTGTTATGCAAAATGAACTTTTCAGAGCTTTTTCTCAGCCGAAGTTGTATCTGGAGTGATTCATGCATGTTCGAGCAATCTTTAAACGCTTATTTTCAAGATGCCATTTTGCCGAAAATAAGTGATTAAAGATTGCTCAAGCGTGCATGAATCACTCCAAAGTAAACGGTGAGGGGAAGCAACTATGACACGGTTAAAAGCTCTGAAAAGTCGATTTTGCATAATAGGTAAGCTTGAATAGTTTTGTTATTCCTGTTTCAAAGAGGACCAATGTTTAAAGGTGCATTATGTAACTTTCCTTCTGAAGGATCAAGTGGAAGATATTGCTTTGCCTGAAATGCACCACTTATTTATCTCCATGGAGACAATCAGAAGACCTCACAAGGTTTATTCCGTAATAAAAAACAAAAAAAAACAAAAAACCCATATAATTGAATAAATACTATAGGTAGATATATGTTTAATGCGATACTGAGGAACATTCCAGCCAAAGCAGTAGGACAATGACATGGTGGATGCTGTAAAAAATTCAATTCTAAATTCATAATTTACCAATTTTTTTTACAATCTTAAATTCAGCCAAATAGTGACTTAAAACAGATATTATGTTACCTTCTTCCAGTTAAATATTTTATGCTAAACAAACCTATACATTTCTAAGTCATTAGAAATATTTGCTTTGGATCAAAATTTAAAAATGCTAAAAAAAATAAAAAAAAAAAAATGAAAAAAAAAAGTGAGATCACCTATACATTTCAAATTCTTTAAATCCAAAATATTTGCTTTGGATCAAAATAAAAAAATGCAAAAACAATATATTTATTTAGTCCAAATTTCACTGCATTTTCCTTTTTTAGTATTGGAAAATGTAAGTGTTGTCAAATTAAACTTATTCAACTCATGAAAACCACTCAAATAAAATAGTTTGAATTCAAATAATTTCAACTCATGTCACTATTGTTGTTTTGCTGCGCACAAACACACACACATGCATTAGGATCTCACCCTCGTCCCGGGAGCAGGTAGACTTTGACGAAGGGGTCGGAGTAGCCGTCATTGTCCCGGGGGGCTAGGTTCCTGGCCTGGAGCACGTGGACGATCAGGTTACCCAGGTTCCTGTCATAGTTGATTTGGAGCTAAAAGAACAAAACAGTGACAGACAGACAGACAGACAGACAGGGCAGTGTGTCAGATGAGATGACGTGACTGGAGAGTGAATTTGGGATTTTGTTTTTACCTGGATCTCGCCCGTGATGGGGTGAGGTGTTCTGGTGACTTCAGTCTAGAAAGGTTAATAAAAAACATGTTGAGATGAAATTACTGCACCTGTATATGCGTAAGCAAATTGTGACATGACTTTTGACATATTTTATAATACAAAAACGGCAAAGTTCAGTTCATTGTAGAGTTGCTTTTTGAACTACATCTTCTCAAGAGTGTTAAGTTTGAGAGTTAAGTTTTAGTCTACTTTTAACAACAAAGATGTCCTGCTAATTTAAGTTTGATTATTTGATTATTATGGTCAACAAGAAAATATTTTTATTTTAACAATGATTGACGGGACATGTACAGATGTGTGACAAAAGCGGAACTTGAATCTAGTCTCCACTTTCATTAAAAAGCAGGACTTTTTGGAGCTACCATGTTATAACCATAGACTCTATAAAAAGTGGACTAAGGGAGTGTGACGTCGCCCAAAGTGTTCATCTCCAGCCAAATGAAGCTCGTCGATGCTAGCGGTTATAGCGGCAAATTTGGAGCCGAGTTCCATATTTGGAATCTGACCGTGAGTATCATTGCAACCAAAAAGTCAACCCAGAGCGAGGCTGATAAAGGTAACGCCACTTCCCGCCTGCACCGCTGGTTTAGCACGGAGTGAGTGATTAACAAAGCTGTCAATCATGCCGCTAATGCTAACGGGAGTGACTTCGGTGAAAGAAGGTGCCTGATTTGTCTGTTGTTAATGTTCATATCTTGGTTTATAGACAGAATAGTGAAATAAAAATATCAGAATCATGTAGAGCAGGTTAATACGAACATTTTAAGACCAAAATGACGAGGCTCACTGCAGTTACAGAGAAAGGAGTGACAATTTTTCAATGTAAAGTGAATTGGAGCCAGAATCGATGGAGGAGTGGGGCGGGTAACAGGCTAACTTAATCTATTATATATACAGTCTATGGTTATGGCATTGCTCCCTCATCAAAAACATGCCTGAAGAGGTTTTAGATGTCATCAGTGCATGTTTTAGCCGTCTTGATCTCTCCCAGGCCCTATTCAAATGTTGCTTATATGGGTAGGAGTTTGATGCCATTCTTCTTGTACAGTGCTCAGCCAACAAGCCATAAGCGCTACTGCACCACTATTTTTCATATACTCTATACAAAAGCATGATACAAAACAATACACAGCAGCTTCATAATCCTGATGCGATGTGCAGTAGTTTCATAAGGAGGATGTGGGATTGTGTTGTGATGGCGCACAGAAGGGAATGCAAAGGGAGGGGGAGCATCAAAACTGAAACAGAAAGTAATTAAAGATTTGGAAATGTTGCTTTCGGTGAATGCAGCATTTTCAAAACAAGGTTAAAAGGTAACATGGCAAGATAAAGATGTTATGTGTTAGCAATTAATACCCCGTAGAAGTGTAATAACTGCATCCTATTGAAGACAGGTTCAGCACATTAATGTTCAGTGCATAGACTTTTACGACAGGGAGGAGTTGTTGGCGTGGCATCACTATGTGGGAATTTTCAGTGCTGGAAAGGCCTACAGAATGCTTCATTACTCAAAGATACATGAATGAACTAAAAACAAGTCCAGGTAGGTTTTTAATGAAGCTCCACAGTCCCGCCCACTTCCAAGTCTGCTCCGGTTCCAGAAGTAAATTTTCCATTAATTTTTTTCCATAGACTTTTAAAAAAAAATCAGCTATTAAGAGAAGCACATTTAAAAGGCAAGATTCTGCAAGATTGTAGGTCTTGTGGTCATTAGTTACCACGTACCTAATTATGCCTGAGCAAGTGTTCAAACTTTTAATATCATTTTTTCATCTATGAGAATACTGCTCACTGTTGAACTCCATAGCAACAATCCAACAGTCCAAATGACAAAAACCCGCATAGCATAAAACCACTTAATACTGCCCTTTTCATACTGTCCTTCTGAAAATGCGCAGTCATTTTCCTAAATGGGCCTATATCTTACATTGTGAGAAAAGTGATCGCTTGGGAAAGTCACTGTTTTAGAAGGTTAATTGGTTATTTGACACAACCCGACATGGAAATAGCTCCTTCTTTGAAGAAAACCATTTCAATCGATCCAGTAGCGTTTTGTTAACACAGATGTAATAAATGTGCTATGTAACAGTTTTTTTATGTTTAAGTGACAGTTTAATCCCATGCATTTGAGCAAATTTTGCCCAGTATGGATATAAGGAGGTCAAAATGAAACAGTGGTGTACTGTCTGGATTTAAAGGGGCTGTACCTGATTTTGTTGTCTTAAAAAAGAGGGGACAAAGTTCATTTAGTTAATTTAAATAGTTTGCAGTGGCCCAAGGTTATTCCTCCCTTACCTTGCACTATGATCATACACATTATTCCCCTTGATGAGTTAATTTAAGCGCTTTTCACAACTCTCAGAGACAAGATCGGACTTAACCACGCTGGTAAAGTTAGCAACAATTAGCATGCTAGCAGCACACTTCCTGATTATACAATAAAACACTTTCTAATTAGACGCAGACAGCACACGACGGTCTTATTTTGACCTCAAGAGCTACTTATACAATAAATCTGTACTGGAGCGAGACAAATTTTGCTCAAATACATGAAAAAAATGTCTTTATTTTCTGTGGATCAGGATGTGCGCTGTTAGCATGCTAGTTGTCGTTAGCTTTAGGTCCCTTAAAGTTGTGAGAAGAGCTTATAAACTCTTCGCAGTGAATAATTACGACGCTCAGAATGCATAAGAAACGTGAGGAATAACTTTGGACCGCTACAGCTTATTTGAACTGAAATTAGCGTCACGTTTTAAGACGGTAAAAATCAGGTACAGCGCCTTTAACTGCAACCATTTACAAGAAGCACAAGTATTTATATTTGGGCAACCAGCAGTCAGTAGGCTAGCATGTGTTTCGTAGCCTTTTCTGTCCATCATTGAGTGGTGAGCATCCAAAGCTGCACTCGCGCTTTGACCTTGACATTCCACCTCCATTTTGTGTGATGTAATAAGCGTCTGATGGAACGAGGAAGCGAGGAAGAAAAATGACAGCAGGGAAAGGGGAAAAGATGTCTGCTCCAGCCTTCGTGAGTCGTGATCCAGGCTGGTACCTTATGTGAACCACTGTCAATGAGCTAACAGGTATCAAGCAAAGAGCCTAATAATAGCACTTTTTTTTTTTTTTTTTTTAATACACTCTAGGTTTGCAATGGAATAACTACGCAATACAATTAAAGGGGCTGTACCTGATTATTACTATCTTAAATACGTACATTCCATCCTAATTATCCACCACAATGAGTTTATAAGCACTTTTCACAATTTTCAGAGACCAGATAATAACAACTAGCATGCTAACAGTGCACTGATTGCTTTCTAATTAGATGCAGACAGCACTTAACAGATGTATTTTGGCCTGCAGAGGTGTTTATACAATATACCTGTGCTGGGGCAAGACAAATTATACTCAAATACATAGGAAAAAATCTGATACAAGATTTTACACACTAGTTAAGCTAAAGAAGCAGTAAAGGTGTGTATTGTTTCTAAAATGTTATGATGTCATACTTCCAGATGGGCACAAGAGCCAGTTTTTCCCTATTGATTACATTTTACTTTGCAATGAAATATGGAAAAGGTTTGTCAAATTTGTAAAGCTGAACACATTCTGTACTGTTCAGGAGGCACAGCACAGAGGAGACTGACAATGGTCTACAGTCCCTCAGCCAATCAGGACGCAGAACACAATGCACGTTCATACGCTGTAAAAAAGCATGTAAAATTGCACCAAAAAAATCCACAAAACAGAGAGGCCGCGAAAGGTGAACCACGATATAACGAGGGGCAACTGTATTCATTTTAGCTGCTCCCATCTGTATTAAATATTATTGGCCTATAGAATGTTGTGATGTCATCTGAAACGGAGCAATTGTGTGCGGTAAATCCAATATTAGGACGCTTGCCAGTTGTTTTAGCACAGTGGTTACAGCTATTAGATTTCTTCTGTAAACTTTTCCAAAGGTAGGTCCACAAGAATCATCCTGTAGTCCACTCTTACCTTGTGCCTCTGCTTCTTGTTGATGGCAGGAGAGGCAGGCTGGCCCGGGCTGGGTACCCCACTGGAGGCGGCTGATCCTGGGCCGGACTGAAGGAGTGCGGAGCGTTCCAAAGCTGAGAGCACTCCAAGACCCCCAGGACCCATTGGTGCTCCCATCATCCCAGGGCCCTGCTGCTGGGACACCTTCTGGAGCTCCGCCGCCAACTGCTTCGGATCAACACCTGGGGAGCGCTGTCCGCCTACAGGCAGGAGGAGGTAGTGCGTTTAGGTGAAAAAAAAAAGACAAAAATACTTACATGGGTTAACTGGGTGGGATTTATGATTAATCTTCATTTGAGTATTCAACTATTTTAAGATTTATTTTGTCAGCAAGTCAAAATTACCAAGTACCAAGTAGAGCTGATTCTAATATTTATTGGTTTATACATAATATATACACTTTTTCAATTCAATTTTCAATTCAATTCATTTTTCTAAGCCCAGAATAAATGAATAAACAATAACTAAATAAATAAATAGCTAAATAAATACATTTTCAGTTAACTTCAAAATTAATTTAACAAAATAAAGGGGTTTTAATGTGTTTTATTTGTCAGATAGGCTCATTGTTTCTGTGTACATTACATGAGTTCTCTACATGTAACAGCTATAGAATTTGCTCTTCGTGTGATGTTAGAATTTCTAACTAAAATTATAAACCTAAAAAAATCACCAAACTGGGGGAAAAAAATTGTAAAATTTTCTGCAAAATTGTAACTGTGTTTTAGTTAAATAGG
>NC_047131.1:14358410-14528410 GCF_009829125.3 Periophthalmus magnuspinnatus | reverse complement strand
TCAAATATAGCTTGCTAATACCTTTTTATATTTTGTCAGTTTGTCAGAGAACAACCAGAGAAAGCTCATGTTCGAGAATCCCAAAATGTCACCTGTCTCCTGTCCACGTGCCCACTCTGCGGATGTCCTTCTCTGGGCTTATCAAACCAGTCTGTGTCCTCCCTCCTCAGATGGTAAGCTACACACAGAGACACATGTTAGACGCTAGTATTTACACTGTACATGTACTTGCACCCTGTGGGTCAGAGAGGAGTCATGCAGCCCCTTAGCCTCTCTACCTCCTGGAGATAGTGGACAGTGAGTGGACATGGACATTTAAAGCCTGTTAGGTCACATGCTCTGGTACATGCACGTCTTTGTGGTGAGCGGTGATTGTTGATTTTGGACACACCCAAACCTTACACTGTGTAGCATTGTTTTTCATAGTTGACTGAACAAACAAAATGCTGTGGATTGGACTTGCCCCATAAAAGTTAGATACACAACACGTAGTACAATGTTTGTCTACTCTACCCATCTCTGACTGGATGTTCCATAGTATGGCATTAAACTAATCTAACTCCGTGTAGGTGCCACCAGGTCAAGTTACAAGTCAGATATGTGGAGAGGCAAGCCTGCTCGCAACAGTATGGCATGTTTTTCTAAGGGTTTTTTGAGCAATGAAATCACCCGTAATTTAATACATGCAAGATAGATGAGTGTAATGCCATACTGTGGAATATTCCAGGGAAACAATTACATCTCCATAGAGGCAAGCACGTGGCGGATTTTCCACCAGAAAAGTTGCATAGTGCACCTTTAACCCTACACATAAGCAGTTTTTATTTTGTGCATTTTTCTCAAGAGAGTCAGTCAACAAATATACCCATGCAGAATATTGTATTATACTACTACTACGTTTATAGAAGTAATAATAATGTACCTTCAAGGCACTCACCCACTCACACACACATACACCAGTGTACGTATAAACAATGCTGTATATGAGCTGTATAGATGGTTAGTTCTTCAAAATACTGACCATTATTGATACAATGGTTGATGCGACTTACCCAAACCTACTTTACTACAAATACTATTCTGTAGTACCCTTCAATAATTTTGGCATCTGTGATAGCATTTGAGATGATGACGAAAACCTTCTGACCCTATACCCAAATAATGAGCACTGATCTTTTGCAGTGTTACAGGGGCCTGTGGTCCTGTTATTTAGATGTATTTAGTCTACAGTCTTCATAAATTCCCTACGGACTCTCAGTGGTGATGAGCTGCCTTTGTAGCCACAGCTGCCTAGGGACAAAATTGTCTTTGTGTCCTTAGGCAAGACACTTTTCCCTGAGTATGAATCTAGTGTGTGAGTGTTGGTAGGGGTCAGAGGGGCTGATGATGCAGATTGGCAGCCTCACTTCTGTCAGTCTGCCCCGGGCCAGATGTGGCTACAATCGTAACCTACCAGCACTGTGTGAGGTGAATGAATAATACAAAGCAACTCTGAGCTTTATAAAACTGACTCATGCCTTATTATGATTATTATGATTACTATGATTACTATGATTATTATGATTATTATGATTATTATTATTAATGGTCCCTCTGATCACCAACAATCTTTCACTGGTGGACAGTGTATTTTTCTAATGCATTTTTCTGTAACTTCTTAGCCTGATGCTCATAAAGGATACCAATATGAGGGAAGGGTACTGCGTATAACCCAGTGAGTGTGTGAGAGTGCGGAGCATGTGTTGATATTATAACAGAAGTTTAGCATGACGACACAAGATACACACGATATTTATTTGCAGCTGTGAACATGAGTACTCAGAATGGTATGCCTCGGGTCGATCACTGCGATGTGTCTATTCATTCCAGAAGGATGCAAAAGTCAGGCCCCTACAGCGCCGTATGATCCACTGAATGGTAAAAGATAGTCGTTAAAATGGGTGGACTGCTGCTGCTGAGGGATGGCATGTTTGGTGCACCACTGACGCATGGGTCATTCCTGGAGGAGTGGTCATGGTCCTATAGAGCTACATGGAATGCTGTCTCACCTTCTATATTCCAGTTTGGGCCTCCAGCTGGGATACAAAATTCAATGCGGTTTTCAGAAACGGGTACAGAATTCGGTTCAAAATTGGAGCTAATGCTACTATTATAGCCACTACTACAAAGCCAGGCTAAAACTACTAGCGTACTACAGCTAAGCAGAGGTGGGACTCAAGTAAATATTGTGTTACTTCACTATTAGTAGAAGTGAACTGTAAAATGAATGAAATAATGTGCTTTAAGTGTATTTACAATGTTACACACTCACTATTAAAGGACCCATATTACACTGTTTTCTGATCTTTATTATGTGTTTCCTCATTAAAAACATACCCAGAGTTGTGTTTTGATTCATTCACACATGTTAAACACACAAATCCTTCTCATCTAGGTTCTTCTCTCAAACAGAAAACACTCCGTTCCACCTTGTGATGTCATCATGTGGTAATACAGGAAGTGCTCCACTGTGTTTTTAAACTACATCCACCTTCACTAGAATCATTTGGATAATTTCAGCCCTGGAATTGCCCATCTCTACAAACAAAAGGTAAAAAGTAGCTGTTATTTTTCTTCGCTTCATGACATCACAAGGAGGAACAGAGCATTTTGAGCTTTGGAGATGTAGACAAACTAATAATAAATGGTTTCTCAAACATGTGAATTAAACAAAACCTCAAATCCGGGTATGTTTTTGATGAGGTAACAATCTTTTAACATTGCTTAAGCTCACATGGGTCAATTTTGGGTAATACGGGACCTTGTGTAGCACTATACTGTAAAAAACAACAACAATGAATTCATGTGGTAAACACTGGACTGGATGTTGTATATCAAGCGTATACATAAATCTAACCTACTTAAACCTTCTCAAATTAATATTAATACTCGGAATTTGAGTATTTAAAATGGCTACCTCTGCTCATATATCAATAATCTGACATTTGAGTGTTTTTCATCTCTTGTAAATACATCAGAAATTACCCTACACTTTGTCAGTTACTTGAGTAAAAAAAAAAAAAATCCTTCCACCTCTGGCTCTACTCTACTACTATATACTACTACCACATGCACTAAAAGCACTTGTTGTCATCTAGTACGCATGCTTTTAATACTGAACTTAATGCAAATCACTACTTAACTTCAAATAAACGTGATTTTTATGAACTTAATTTTTTTAACTTAAACTCCATATGGAATACTCTACCGTGTCTGATACTCTCATGAAAGATTCTGCCATCGTCTCTGTGCAAAACGACCATGGGCTCACCTAGTGCTGGAATCAAGGCACAGGGACATTTTATATGGGGTCATTTGGTTTGGCTAACGTTCTGTCTATGGAAAGAAGCAGGGCTAACTCTACCAAGCATTGGAAACTATTGCCTTCGTAACCAAAGTGCATGACGTGACATCAGTTTTTTTTTAATTTGTATTTTGTAAATGGGAATCTATGATGTACTGTAAATTAGAAATAAATTTGAAATTAAATAATGTAAAATTCATAGGCGGTGTACTCCTTGTTTACGTAGAGCAGACAACTAGACATAATAAAAAAAAATGTAATCTGTGGTGTAAACTGGTGTGAAAGTTGTTGTTTTTTCTTCTTTTTTATGATATTTACATCTGTATATTTTCTATTTGATTATTTATGTATAGCAAATAAGCTGGCAATATACACTACCAGTCAAACGTTTGGACACACTTTTCCATTTATTATTATTATTATTTATTTGCAAGATTTTTTATATAGTAGATTCTCACTGAAGGCATCAAAACTATAAATGGACACATGTGGAATGTAGTAAACAAAAAAATAACCTCAAAATAACTCAAAAGTTGTTTTAGATTTTCGATTGCAGCGCTGTCGACAAAGCAAAAGGTAGGTACTTTGAGGAATTTGAATTAAAAATATACAAAATATATATATATATAAAATGTAGGAAGTAGTAAACATAAAGAAAAAATATCAAGAAAGAGTGTGTGTCCAAACTTTTGACTGACAGTGTATGTTCAGTATATACACTACCAGTCAAAATCTGGACACATCCTCTCAGTTTTTTTCAGTTTTTTTCTTTATGTTTACTACTGTCTACATTGGAAATACACAATGGAGACGTCAAATATATGAAACACGATGTATAGAATTATGTAGCCAGGAAAAATGTAAAATAACTCAAAATATGTTTTATATTTTAGATTCACAGTCCTCACACTATCCACCCTTTGCTTTGTTGACGGCGCTGCAAACCCTTGGCCTTCTCTCCATGAGCTTCATGATGGAGTCTCCTGAAATGTTTTTTATGTCACAGGCGTGTGACGTCTGGATCCATTAGTGGAATGCCAAGAGTGTACAAAGGAGTGATCAAAGCAAAGGGTCAAGGGTGTCATTGGGAAGTTATATGACTTGAGTTGATTCAGTTTTTGTTTACTAACTACATTCTGTGTTCATTCAGTTTTGATGCCTTACGTGTGATTCTACAGAGGTGGGTAGTTGCTTTTACTTGAGTTGTTTTCTAGCTTGTTTTCGAGTTGTTTTCTAGCAGCATACTCTTACTCTTTTTATTGAAGTAATAGTACTTTACTTGAGTAAAAGTGTTGGTTGCTCTTCCCACTGTGAGTAAGTCTACGAGTGACAAAAGCTTTATGTTGACATTACGAAACAATTTTAAAATTTGTGTTTCTTGCACCACTTCAGATATGATTTAGTATTTTTGTCATTTTTGTGTCATTTTTTGCATTATTTAATGTTTTGTCCTTCCAATTATACATCAAACGTTACACCCAGATAGTTTCTCTTTTCAGTTTCTCTTACTTAATTTCTCTTTCAGTTTCTTGGACCACTTTGTACTTCTTCTTGAGTAATGATTTGAACTACCGTTACTCTTACTCGAGTAAAATTTCTGTCTACTCTATATCTAAATAAATAAATAAAGGAAAAAGTGTGTCCTAGATACTGGTAGTGTGTCTAAAACCAGTTTATTAATAGCCACATTTGAAAGTGGCCTTGTCTGCTTTTCCATACCTGGAGTGCACTGGCTTTAAATAAAACAAAATAAAAATAACTACTGTATTTCATAGATTCCTTTTAACACAATACAAACCTAGTATTTATTAGTATTAGTATCCCTTAGTATTTATTGCATCTTTTTAATCACTGACTAATGATTGATCTTTTCATATTAACACTCTATGTTTTTAACTACAGGAGCCTAGTGGAACAATGCCAATCCAGCTCGTGATGCAGTATGTATATGTCAGTACTGGCTGTCAATCACTTTGGAACATGGAAATCTCACGTGACAATGAGACGTCCACAGCAACATTGAGCAAGCAACAAAGGTACACTTTATTCAATATGGGAATGGACAGCATGCAGGGTGCAAAAACAATACAGAAAATACACTGATTACACACACAGAAGACAAGTATTATAGTAAATACATAAAGAAGTAAGAGGAAATAAGTTTTACAGTGCATTTCAGGTCCTATATTGTGCCTTATCCAGGTGGTTTAAGCTACTATTATGCTACAAATCCAGCAAAGTTAAAATTACTTGAATTAAATTATTTGAAACTTTTATCTTGATTTTGAGTAAATTTCCCGTCCCTTCTCACCCCTTCCCATAAAAAAAAATGAAATATTTGCTCATTTTTTCTCATGTTGCTTGAATTAAAAAAAGAACTCGTATCACATTGGTAGATCATTTTACTTGTCAAGCGGAATTTACTCAAAGGAACAAGAATGTTCTTAGTTTAAGTCATTTTAATTTACCTAGATATTACTTTTTGCATTGTAGAGCATTCAGATTCTATGTATTATGTTTAATGTGTGTACATAAAAATGACTATTGCTTCTAACCAAGGGCACAAGAACTGTAGCCAGGTAGTTACGATAAGGCTAATAAAATATGAGCTGCTAGGTAATAACAAGACAGGCTTTAAGCTTTAAATATACCAAGGAATTAAATAAAACAAACTCCAGATGTACTTATATATTTTTTTCCATAAATTAACATTACAAAGCAAGGGGGGATTACAGATTAGCATAATATAGGACCTTTAAATCTATAGCCTTGTTTCCACTGGCGTGGTTCACTCGGGGCCTCCTTGGAGCGAGTCTGGTGTGGCACCCTCCAGCCAAGTTGCATTTCCATGCTCCGGTCAAGGCTCCAGGGGCAGGGCTCTGCTCCGAGAGACAATGACGTCACCCAAAAATTACATATGTTTTCTTAAAAAATAAAAATCTAAATCGTATTTGAATTCTGTTTGTAATTATAAGGTCTTTCACAAAAGACGTTTAGTAATTCCCAGTTTGTGGGGCTGTGAGACATGGCTAAAACTAATGTAAACACAAAACTACTTTTGGTTTATTGTCATTTTTTCTGCATTTATTTAACTTCTCTGAATTTCTGCACCACCTTTTAAGCTCTCTTTATGTAATGCATTGGGTTTGGCTCATGTTAGGTGCATTATGCACTGGAAATATTATATTTTCAATCTTTATATGTGAGTGCCGTGTATTGATAAACAGGAAACTAACTTTGTTGCTCAACATATAAATTGTCATCACTGGAAGCAAATATGTCCAATCATCTTGTTTCCTGTGTAGCCATGCCTTAGCTAAAGTGATCCGTGCACCGCTGGCCCCCTCTGGGACCTAGTACCCTCCAGTGGAAACGAGGCTTATAGTTCAGTAATAGTGTTTTTTGGTTATGCACGACTAAACAGGAAGCACAGAGTGAAAGCGTGACACAGCAGAGGTGCATAAGGAAACTGCCTCCTGTCTGAAAGAAGGGCCAGGGGACATCTTCACCAGAGAAAGTCTTTTCTTATGACCTACTTCTCAGACTCTAGTTTTGTCTGCAAATTGGGTAGTTGTAAGTTTGAGGAGAAAGATTAAATACATTTAAGACATCATGCTTTTGAAAGTATTATTTATGGCTTTAAAGTGTTTATAGTAAGGCACTTGTCTTTTAGATCTCTCCCAAACTTTAGCATTTTACACTATTGTGAACTGTCCATTGTTGTAAAAATATATATGTATATATTTACAATTGACATTATTTACAAGATATAGTGACTGTTTTGCACTTTGACTGCTTTGCAGAGAAATTACTGATAAAACAAGTTTAATAAAGACAAATAGATAAACATGCGACAAGTATCACATCACAGAATAAACATGGTTAGTACTAGCATACATAAACTCAAAATGAGGAGTATTATGTATTGTAATCAAAACTATAAGAAAGAAAAAAGCATGCAGACATCTAAAAGACATTTATCACCAAAGACAAAGAGCAAACAAGAAGAGAGAGAACAGTTAACACAATCCATCAGAAGACCAGTGAGCGATGGCATGCATGACAGGCACGTCCACACAGCCCAGCTGCAGCTGGAGCAGCCTTCATTTACCTTCACTGTCTGACATAGCGCCCTGTAAGTCGTCCATGATGAATGCCATGTCCCGGTCATAGCCGCGAGTGCGGGACTCCTCCCTCATGTGCTGCTGCACCTCAGGCAGAGAATGGCTCGACCCAAACTGGTCCCTGGAGTCAGCGGAGATGGGGGGCAGGGGCCCTGCGGAGGCCCGGGCCATGCCCATGGGCTGCCCCACCGGGCTCAGGGGGCTCTCTTCTTCTGAGTTCTGAGCCACTATGGGGATACGACCCCGGCTCTGGCTGATGGGTAAGCTAGTGGGCTTGGTTCTGGCCACCCCAGGGGCAAAGGCTGCATCCAGGACATCCCCCTCTGGTTTGAGTCTGAGAGAGGAGCTGGACAGGTCCCGTTTGATTGACAGGTCTAAGCCATACACTGAGGAGGGTCGGGAGGAGGGCCGAGAGGAGGGCCGGGAGCGTGAGCCACTGGGGTATGTCCCATCCAGAGCTGTGCCCAGTCCCAGACTTTGGCCCAGGTTCAGGGAGCCGGCCAGGTTTGCCCCCAGAGACGATCCCAAATACTTCTGCTGCTCCGCCAAGTTCTTCCTCAGACCAAAGGTGATTTCATCCTGGAGCAGTCTGGCCCGGGCTGCCAGATTGGTCACAGAGGAGGCCCCTGATCCCATGTAGCTGGCATAGTCCGGCTCCAGATCCCTACTCTCTTGGATTGGGGAACATTTACTGATGGCTTTTGGGTCTAACAGGGCCTTTTTGTTTTTCATTTGTTTTTGGTACAGTACTGCCGCAGGGAGCTGCTTTGCAGCCTGTTTTTCAAGAGTAAGTCTGCCAATGCTGTATTTCTCACCTTTTGGGAAGTGACGAAAAGTGGGGTCGCTATGGAGATACTGTGGCAGGCCCAGGCCTGTGAGATGCTCCAATCCTTCTGTCCCTCTCCTAAACTCTTGCTTTATTTGCTGCTTCAGTAGCTTCAGCTCGTAGGGCTCTTCCATGGTGTCGTCTTCCCCTTTACTGTAACCTTGAAGTCGCGATGATCCTAAGAAATCTGCCATCTGAAGAGTGACAGAGAGACAAACGTACAGAAGTTATACACACACTGATTTAAAACAGATCAGACAGCTGTTAATATATAAATAATAAAAATTATAATAAATTATAGCATCAAATAGAGCAGACTCTGAAAATAGTAACAACTACAATAATCATTAAAAAGCTGTCTCTTTACCTCTGCTGTGCGCCTGACTTCTGCTGCTCGGAGGAGTCTGTCTGCCTTGGATAACTCCTTATCAGGCAGACTGAAGCCAGAGCTCCCCATGCCACTGGAGGCTTTGGTCAGCTCCCCTATGTCCTCTATGAGCACATAGTTCCTAGCATTGTGATGATCTATATCCGCATAAAAGGAATCAGCAGAGATGCTGGACATGGGACTGGATGCCATGCTCCTCTCCTCCAGTCCAAGTCTCAAGTCGAGACTCGCAAACTTACTCCCCAGGGGCGCCACGCCGTATCCACTCTCCGAGGAGGTGGGCACGATGAGCAGGGGCTGATTGCGAATGACTTCATAGTTGGTGGCCATTTTAGGCTCGAGATCGGACAAGGTGGTCTGCCTCTGCTTCCCTTGTTGCAGGAGCAGAGCGTGTTGGTAACTGCTGGGCTGGGCCTGGGACAGTGACAGAGTGGGGACATTCTGATAAGGAGAAACCTGTTGGTGGTATAAGGACTGTTGTTGGTAGAGTCCTTGCTGAGTGTAGTGGCTGGTGGTCTGGGTTTGGGGCACGTACTGAGCGTAGTGGGAGTAGGGGCTGGTTAGGGTGTTGTACTGGGAGTCGGCCTCTGTCTGCGGGGGGATGAACTGGTCAAATTCGGACTGGGGAGCTGTCCGTGGGCGTTCCATGCCTTCTCCCCTCTCCTCCCTGATGTTGCTGACCTCGCTATCCGACATGTAATCCCGTTCTTCTGCCACCCCTTGGAGATAGGCCCTTTCTCTCTTCTCACGCTCCTTCAGCAATGCCTCCTTGCGCCGGTTGATACCCATCTCCAGGTACCTAAAAATACGAGACACGTTATTATAAAATGGTTCAAAAATTCGGATTGGACACTGCAAACCTGATTAAATCCAACTTTTCACACTCAGTACCTTTGACAATGTGTAAGTGAGGGAGGGACCCACTGAATGATGTCATGGTCGTCTTTTACCTCTAAAGCTATTAATGGGGAAGGGGAGTCATGCAAATGAAATGAATGACACATGAAGCGGTTACACCAACATAAACATTTTTCATTGCACATAAGAATACACATAGATATAATATATTGAGAAAAAAAAAATATATATGTTAACTAGTGTTGTCAGTATGGAATATTATTATTATTATTATTATTTTTTTAGAGTGGTTTATTTACTTTCTGTTTATTGTAGTCGCAGAAATGTTTTACTTATTAATTTTAGTTTCTTTTTCTCTTCATCTCAAGTCAAAATTAAAAAAATGTAAATAAATCTTAACAAATCAAAAATAACTTTAAATCCAAATCAAGATTGATATTGTCAATTTTAGGGCTGCAACTAACAATTATTTTAACCAAAAAGAAAAAAAAAAGAAAAAAGGGTTTTAAAATAGTGACTGAAGACTAGCTAGATACTATCTATGAATAAAGACTTGTGGTTCTGAAATGTGTGGCTTGTGATTTAAAGTCTGTAGTCCAGATATTTTTTTTCAAAATACAAAAATACAGATTGCTTTTTTAATCGTTGACTAGGCATGATTATTGTGAATACTAAATCCAGTATGTAAAAAAACAAAAACAAAAAGCAAAGCACATACTTATCATGAGAAAATAAAAAAAATAATAAAAAATGTATTGTATATAAATAGTATAGTATATAAATAGTAACTACATTTTCAGGAACAAAAAAATGCTTTAACAACTTTTCAATCTCATACCGTAACTTGGCATCAATCTCTTTTTCTTCTTCATCAAGCTCAGCCTGTTTCTTGCGCAGTTTGGAGGATTCTCTCTCCACCAGGTCCAATTCCTTGTCAATATCCTGTAAGATCTTTGCCCGGGCCATGGTCGTACTTCTCGCCAGTCTTCTCCTAGCAGAGTTTGTGCTGTATCCCGACCGCCCAGACACCGACTCCTCCTCTGGCGGTGGGTCTGGCAAGGTTCTCTTCACCTTCTTACCTGTACTAGATGGGGAACCACGGCCCTAGATAAGAAAAAATTAAAAAATCTATTAACAATCACAGAATTTGCATTCACTGTTTATCAAATTCAGCTTTTTACTCACAGAATAGCCATCACCATAGTACCCCATCCTATCGTCAGTTGTAGGACTAAGGGATTTGGGATCAGATAGGGACTTCTGGCCAGGTTTCAGTGATCGCGGACCAGAGGAAAACCGGTTGGGATCCGCCATCAGCATCCTCTGTCCTCCTAGCGACTTCTCAGGTGACACGGGTGAGACAGAACCGTAAAAAACTTTAGATTTACATTGCCCATCAGCGGTTAGATGTGTGCTGTATCCCAACTCAATTGGTTGGTGTCTCTCTGTTTGACAACTCAGACTTCCGCCTCTCTGTGAATTCTCTGGTGCTGAGATATGCTTAATAATTTCCACTTTTGTATCCAGAACCGGTCGTTTTATTGACCCAGAATGGTCTGTTTGGACGGAAATCTCAGCTACTGTCTGTATTGCTATGCTTGACACTTTGGAACCATGTTTTCCTTCGCTGCTATGCTTTCGCGAACGCCGGCGAGATTTTGTCGGAGTATCCCAGTCATCTTCGTCATCCGTCGGTGGCGAACTATCAGAGGTTCTCTTCGTCTTCTTTCTCCTTCCCAAACTGCTTGTTGCTTGCTTTTCTGAGTCTTCATCATCTGAGTGCACTCCGCTATCGCTAATCTTTTTACCCATGTCCTGGTCAGCCTGAAGCTTTTTAACATGTAGCTGATCCTGACTACTTTCTAACTGTACCCCTACGGCTGGAGTTGAGGATTCATCTTTCACAGGCCAGTACTGACCACTGTCCCCTACACCTGCGTACTTAGCTTCAAGGAGATGAGCTGTGTTGGTGCCATAATGCTCGTCTAGCTGTCTTTGAAGCTGCAACTGGAGCTGTTGAATCTGCTGCAGTTGCTCTTTCTGCTGTGCGTATGTCTCTTGCTGGGCCACCATATGAGCATGATGTTCCTCCTCTTGCTGCAAAAGTAATTGCTGTTTCAAAGCCTGCAGCTCTTCGAGTTCTCTCTGGACCATCAGTTGCTCTTGCTCTCGGTAACGCTGGATCTCCTGTCTCTCCCACTCCAGCTCTTCGGCAAGACATATCTGTTTGAGTTTTTCCAGTTCGAGGAATTCTCTTTCCATCTGATACTGGGCCATTTTGGTGCTGTCCAAGCCTGGGAATATTGGGGAGGTAGCTAGGGCATCCAAAGAAGCAGCAATGGCTTCTAACGTGGTGTCGGAGTACATCTCTTGATAGCCTGTAATGATGTCAGCCAGAGCGGTTGGTAAAAGTTCCTTAGGCAGCCCGGTGTCGTAAGGAATAATCTGGCCAATATCGGTAGTAGGGATTAACTGGTAAGGGACTAACGCTTGATTTAGGTTGGGGGCAATAGGGCTGTGGGTTGTGCTAAATATGGACCCTGGCTGAGTGGTAATAGCATACGTTGATGGGACTGGAGCAGCAACTGATGTGTAGACTATTCCGTCAGAGGTTCTTATAGCACTGTTTACACCAAAGCCAGCTGAAGGACTTTGACCATAAGGGGAAGTAGCCAATCCAGGGTAACCTCCAGCGGCTTTGCTAGTGTAGTCCAAGGGTTTACCTGCCACATTAAGGAAGGCATGTTAGGATTGTGAAAATATAAAAGCAGTGACTAAGGTTTGAAAAAAGTTCGGAACATGCTGCTTTAGAACATGCATTTCTGGTCATTTCCGGCTAGCATGAAGCAAAACGAAGAGGAAGAACACGCAGGCAGAGGCATGCATCTGTGTAAAGAAAAGCAAAGCAAAAATAAGCAAGCAGAATATTAAAAGGGATGCAAAAGAATAGCACATGAAGACAAAAAAAAAAAAAGGAAAACCTGCATTAAAATATAAAATTTCACACTACTATTAAGGCTGTTGGTAGGGGTGAGCAATATGCCAAAAAAAATTTCACTATTTTCTTAGAACTAAATCACGATTTTCATTTAATCACAATTCATATTTTCTTAGTATCTTTTATACAGTATTTTAGACTAACTAATTTGCTATTTCTGAAAGTGTACTCTTCACTGTGAATGTTAAATCCACCTGGCTTTCACTTAGAGCATGATGTAGGCTAAACTATAGATGTGGGTGGTGTAAATCGTCTTGTTTTTAATCACAGAGGTGCATAAAACAAAAAATTGATATGGTGATGATGGTGATTTTACCAAAATAGCAGACAGACACAGGTATAAGATCCTGATTAAGTTTTTTATTGCCATATATCCCAGCCTTAGCTGTAGGTTGCTGTGTCAATTAATTGGTCAATGGTGTCTTAGTCTACCAAAAGTAACTAAACTCTATGTCTACTACTTTTTTGATTGAAATTTTTATGGACAAAAGTAGACAGGAGAGGGCATGGAGTGAGTTAGCTGGAGGTTGGGAATAAATTGTGTGAATTCTGCCCTTTTACATACAAATATGCAATTTAATAGTACTAGTACTAGTACTAGTGCCCAGAGGGAAGATAACAAAAGTACCCCCTTCCCTTTTAATCAACCAATTGATGCACAGGGCATGTCTTAAGTTGACCAAGAAATTTGTAATCCATTACAGTCCTACTCCTACCACTACTAATGACCACGAATACTACTACTATTACTACTACTGAACCATCATGCAAAACATACAGCATTCCAGAAAGACCTGGCTGATGAACCTACCTGCAAGTTTAGCAGCAGTGAGGTCTATGGCTCCATCAGATGACCCATTGAAATAGTCTTTGGTTGGATCATATGGAACCAATGCCACTTCTGGAATATTGGTCTCTGACAGTGACACCTTCATCCCGTTCATGCCTTTGACACTGTACAACCCTGTGCTATCCTGCTGGTATTGGCTGTCTGGCTGGGTAGTGACTGCAGGTTGAGCCCCACAACTTCCGGCAAACGGGAGCTTATATATGACATCGCAACAGACACTCCTCCTTCCAGCTGTCAGGTCAATTGGAGTGTCATCATCTTCAATAATGGTGGTAGCTACTCCTGGACTTGTACTCGACAAAGCCACTATAGCTCGCATTGGTTTGTAGTTTGACAAATCTATGGCGCCATTAGTCTCTATGGAAATGACTGGTGCTGAGGGAGATTTTGCTTCAGAAGAGACTATAGCTCCATAAGAAAGGTTCATTGGTAGGTCTTGAACGGCAGATGTTATCATACTGGTTGGAGGTGTTGTGTTTACCGGTTTATATACAATCTGCGCTAATGGTTCGAATGGTTTGTATGTCGTTAGAGGGAGTGCCGTTGATGTGACAGAACCTTGTAAATCAAGAGGTTTTTCTGCTGGGGTATACGAGGCAATGGTGGCAGTGCAAGTGACTATGGTGATACTATCTGTCACGACAGCTAAAGTTGTTGAGGGAGTGACTTCTGCACTGAGGTTCACTATCTCAGGCTGAACTGCAGTGATTTGACGCAAACTGGAGTCACTTGAAAATGACTGTCGACAAGATTCAGGCGGAGTCAAGTCCATTCCTTGTTCAGTCATCTTTACCCCATCTCTTATTGTGCGCAAATCAATCACATCAACTGGATACACCCTTCCATTCTGTTTTGGAGGAGTAGGTGTGGCTCTAATTTCAGGCTGAATGGTAACTGCCACATTTGAAGGGGGTACCTGTGGGATTCTTTCATGAACTACAGAGACAGTTGTTCGTTGCACTTCAGTTGTGACAACCTGAGTAACAAGGCTTGGCATGCTTTCAGGAGGTTGACCTGAGGTAGAAATCTGTGAAGAATACACATGGCTCAAACTAGAGACGACCTTTTCTTGTCCTCGGATCTCCTGACTTTCGATAGATTCCTGTTGGATTTTTGTTATTGTGACTGGAGTAGCCGAAACAGCCTGTGGGATATCTTGTGTCGGTATTGAAGATCTCCTCCCATACATGTCATCTTCCATTTGTGTGTGATCATATTCTGAAATAAAAACTGGTTTTGGTTCAGATCTTTCAGGTATTGTGATTGAAACATTGCTCTCTGGTGGCATGTACACTATTTCATCTTTTTGTGTTGGTTGTTGTAGAGTTATGGATGCCCTCCTAGCAGCAGGCTCTTCTGTTTTAACTATCTGTGCAGATACGTCATAATCTGTAGGGTAGGGGACTGTCTGACTTGTGACAAATATTGGCTGTGGAACAGACATTATTGAAGTCCTTCTAGTAGTGGTTTCATCGGTTGTAAAAACGTCTACTGGGATCACAGTTTGAGGTTGTGCTGCTGATGGTATTGTAGTGCTCCAGACATTTTCAGTTTTGACATCTGTGAGTCTCTCATAAGGCAGTGCTATTATTTCAAGTGGTGGCGTTGGAGACTGCATGACAGGCAGGGCAATGTCAGTAAGACTATCTCCAACATAGGCATTTGGAGCTGCCATAGGTTGCACAGTCACGTCCTGGACCCCAATCAGTGTAGATGGTGGGCTTGTCTTGGGAATGGTAGCTTGCACTACACTTATAACTTCTGCTGCTGTAGGTGGGGGCATTAGAATAACTGCTTGACCTTCTACCTCAGTGACTGAAGGTGTCTGCTGCATAGAAGGCAGCTGGACCTCTGGAAGATCATAAATTGTGTGTTCTTTATGTTGCTTCTGCTCAGTCGTGATAATATATGGCTCATAGACAGTTAGTGGTGTTTCTATCGCAGCCTGTTCTTCCTGGAGAACATTCTGAATTTCTATACAGGTTTCAACTTGTTGCAGCTGTGGGGAAATACCAGTTGTAATATCAGTAGCTTGTATATTAACATAAACATCTGGAGGCTGTACTGGCTGTGCTTCTACAGATGTTGGTGGGACGTGAGAAACTGTTTCTGTAGGTTTTTCTGAGCAGACAGGCTGTGCTCTTGCTGTTACTTGTACTGTCTGTGGTTTAATAGGAATAACTGGCTCCGAAGACAACACAATTACCTCTGGTGCTGGTAGGGGCTGAGTAATTGGCTTTTGTTCTACAAGTTGTACATATGGTTTCTTGATTGGAAGAGCTACACTCTGCACTTGAATAGGTGTGTCTTTACATGGCATCGCTGCAGCATCAATGACAGATTGTGCAGTTTGCATAGATACAACAGAGACTTGTTTCTGCTGTGTTTCACTAACTACCACCCTAGGGGGTGCTTGTTCTACAACCACAGTGGGAGGTGGAGTTGGTGAAGGATATCTCACAGTGGGCACAGATGACCTCCTTGGTGCTGCCTTTGTTACAGGGGTTTTCTGCTCCGCTGGTGTGGCACGCACCTCTGATACTTTAGTAGAAGGAGTTGACCCTCGTCTTACTGGTGCCACAACTGTAATACCGTCTGGTGGAGAACTAGGTTCACCTGGTTCTGAGGGCAGGGTTATGACCACATAGGTTTCAATACATTTCGCATTTCTTGGAGATACTGGTGATTTAGGTGATGTTGCTCCCATTTTTGATTCCACAGGCCGTGTAATGCTGAGAGAAAGGGCATTTGGTGGTTCTTTTGTTCTTGGAAGTGTTGCAGCTTTGGGAATAGCATAGGGTGGTTTGACAGTTTCTCCTGGTTTGTGGCTAAAGACCAACCCAGCTGGAATAGAAACAGGTTTTGGTGGAATTGGAGGAGGAGGCTTGATCATATGACTTGGACTACTCATGGTTACAGGGGTCTGGGACACAGATGTGGTGGTTGTGGTGGTTGTTGTCGATATACTGGCACTGGGGATATGCGGCTTGGGAGAAACAGGAGGCTTGGGTAATGGAGCTGGTGGAGGAGTATCACCAACAGTTAATTCTACCGTGTCAGCTGCCTCAGGAGGAGCTTTTGTTGCTGGCACAGGTTTAGGGGGAATTGGTGGAGCCGACACCTTTGAGGAAATAGCAGCTTGTGTAACTGTGTCAGAGGTAATTGATGCCATGCTGTCTTGTGTTTGATTATCAAGACACACTTTTTCTTTAGTAGGCACAATGATCATAACATGACCTTGCCTAGTTGGTGTAACTAACTGAGTTGCATCAGCACCAGCGTCTATTCTCGGCTGTATGTCTACAACTACAGACTGCATTGGCTGCGTAGGCCTTGATGTAACAGCAGTGACTGTAGTGATAGCTGGAGAGACAGTCTGTTGCGGTCTTTCATCCGGCAAAGAAACCGAAGTTGATCGAGGAGGTGGAGGAGGCGGGACCTTTCGTTTGACTATTGTCGTTGAGGTAATGGGTGCTTGGCTTGTTTGACTTGTAGATGGAACAGCTGGTTGGACAAGGCCAGAGTGAACAACAGCTGTCTGGGCTTGTGATGGAATTGTGACAATTGCTGAAACTGCAGGGGATGCTGTTGACACCAAGTCTGGCATCTGCACTATAACAGGAGTTCCAGAACGTAAATCAGCTTGGCTCGTAGCAGCTGGTCCCACAACTGATGTAACTGCCCCGGTTCTGGATTGAACTGACACTACAGTAGGTTCTACAGTTGCTGCTGTGACCTGCGTAACGGTCTCAACTGGCATCTGGGAGGGGGATGAAACCAAGTCCGGCATTTGAGCTGAGGTCTGTTCAGCAGCTAATGTTTCTGCCACACCTGAAGTTCTGTCCTTAGCTTGGTCTTTCTGAAGGTCAGTAAATGAAGGTTTGGAAGGTTCAGACACCACGTCAGGTATCGTAACTACAACAGTGGACAAAGCGTGGTCAGTGGCTATATTCTGGGGCATTACAGAAACTGCGTCTAGTGGGGACTGGGTTAAAACTGATGTCGGAGGAGTAGGTGTAGACAGTGGTGTCGAATCTAATGAAGGAGGCGTTTGAGCCTGGTATGAAGAGGTTGACGTTGCCAAACTTGACTCTGGAGAGGCAGGGGAAGTTGGTGGAGAAACAGGTGATACAGGAGAAGGTGTAGACGTCAGTTCTGGGGCTGATATTGGAGCTGGAATTGGCTTTGCCTCTGGTATTTCACAAACTACACTGATAGGCTCCATTTCTGCAGTTTCGGACAATGGTGGGCTAGGTTCTTTAGCATCGGAATCATCACTGGGTGTAATGTCCGAAGACATACCCACACCATACTCATCAGCAAGACTATCTTCCTCTTCCTCTCCTGAAGAACATTGAGTAATTTTTAGATCTGGTATAGGAAACAGTGCTTTACAAAGTGAAGGGTCTTGTGGAATCATTGGCCTCACAAAACTTATACCAGTTGGACCACAAGGATAAACTGTCCCTTCAGTACGCTTTGGAGGCTCAGTAGGGCGTGGTGGAGCTGGTCTTTTCTTCTTCCTAACTTGCATGTCAGTTTGGGATTCTTCACCTTCAGCTAAAGGAGGAGAAGATGGCTCCTCAACAGGCATAGAGACCACAAAACTCTCTAGCTCTGCAGCTGCTGAAGCTTCAAGCAAAGTCTGGGCTTCTTGAAGCTCCTGTTCGATCATCATCAGTTCTCGCTTTTTCTGCATCATCTCTTCATAAACTTCTTCTGGAGATCGAAGTTTCTTTTCCGGCTCAGAGACGATGTCAATTTTGAGCTCTTCACTTCCACATATCCTTTCAGAGTCTTCAACTAGTGACTCATAGAGGTAATCTTCTATTGGCATTCCTCCATACATTGGTTCAATATCAGGCGGACTCTCTCCTGGGATTGCTTTTGCTTTCTGGAGGATTTCTTCATAAGCTTCATCAGCGCTCTTCAAAGTCTTCATCATTATTTGTGGGGCAGGCTCCGGTGTGAACGGTATAACTGTTGGTGAAGGCTTGCGGCCTCTTTGGACAGCTTGCCGGTCCACTGACTCCACACTGGCGGAGCGGTCAGATCCTGATTTATCACTTACTACAGTGACTTGCCGTAACTCTTCAGAAGACGAAACATCTTCTTCTTTATCTTGCCATGACCTCTCCTCCTCCCTTGTCCTTTCTTCTTCAGATGAATCTTCAATAGTTGGAAGAGGCTGTGTTGGTTGTCGATGTTTACCCTTCTTATGAGGTCTGTCAGAGATTTTTCGGTGACTCGGACTACTATCGCTGTCCTCCTCTATAGAAGAAGCCGATGTTGGTGAGGATCCCGGGGTGAAGCTGGATGCCTGAACACTGGATGAGCCCTTGGACAATGATTCCGTGATGCTCTCCACTTCTTCATCAGTGCTCTGTCTTTGCCTCATTGCTGGTGTTGCTTTCTTGAACACAGTTTCGGTAACTTCCTGAGTAGTTTTTGTTGTAGTTAGAGGTGATGGTTTAACTACAGTTTCTTCACTAGTTGTAGGTTGAGAAGGTTTGGTTACAGGAGCGGCATTGTCAACCACAACCTTAGTAATCATATCTACTGCCTCTTTATCTTTTTCGTCCTCTGAAAGTGACATCTGCTCCTCATCGCGCATGCCCAAAATCTGTTCGCGTATGAATTCCTCGTCTTCTCCGGATGAATCTGCGCTCTCAGTTTTCAAATCTTCACTGCTTGATGAAATGTGGGTGACTATGAGCCTTCTCCTCTGGACCCTAGGTGAAGGCGTGAGCTCACTTTCAGTGCTCTCCTCCATGGCTTGGAAACTTAAACGCCTCTTCTCAGATTTGACTTCTTCCTTTGCAGCCAATGGTTCAACTTGTTTAATGGTATTCTCATTTGCGTCACCCACCACCTGTGTGCTCTTTGGTTCTTCGCATATTGGCAAAACTTGGGGTTCATTTTCATCATGGTCTTTTGGTTGAGATATTTCCACTTTAACCTGTTGCGTTGGTATAGAGGGCTTTTTAATCTCTTTAGCTGGCTCCTCTTTAACTTCTTCCGCAGCCTGAAAATACAGACATAAACATTAGGGATATTAAAGTCACATACACCCCCATGATACATACTTATTACATTAAAAAGTATTCATTGTTGACAAGACGTGAAGACGGTCAGTTCATTATACCCAATTAGTAATGTAATTTGTCATATTGAAAGAACTTAATTTGTCTTTTGCAAAAAAATATTAAAAATGTTTTACAAAAGTGCAAGTGATAAAAACATGTGACAAATTATATTACAAATGCAAGCACAATACTATTCCTATCATATTTTGTTCTTGATTTATGAGTAGCTATTCACCGCAAGAGCAGAACAGTTTATTTCCAAAAAAAACCCCCAACATATTAATGGCATTATAAATGAATCGAAGTTTGAAATTAATTTTTAGCAGTGCCTGGTTTTGCATGCATGGGCCAAAACCATTTTAATTTACACAATATTATGTCATCTGCTTTAGTCATAGTCAGTTTTAATACTCACTGATATAGCCTGGAACACTTGAACTGATCATTTTAGTTTATTCAGATATTGGTGATATATCGGAGGGTTTCTCCAGATATTGTTATCGGTCCAGTATTCAAAATTTAGCCAATATATGGTACCATTATTTTTCTACATTGCCCCAGTCTCTGTGTGCCCATATGTCATTCCCAGTTTGTCATTAGTTCATCAGATTTGTCTTTTTGATCAGACTCGAGAGGAAAAATAGAATCTTATTGTTTTAATATCTTATTGTCAAATATCAGTTATCAGCCACAGCAGCAAATTAAATATCGGTATCAGCTCAAAAAATCCATATCGGGCCATCCCTATCTAAAATACACTAACATAATTCCTTAAGAAAACACAATCCATGCAGAAGTCCACGTACTAAATATATGCACTGTATAAAGACTCTAACCTTAGTTGCTGCAGCTTTAGTGACCTCCTCAGCAACCTTGGTCTTGCTGTCCTCTACTAACACTGGTTCCACTTTCTTTTCAGGTTGTGGTTCTTGTATCTTTTCCTCGGCCTTGACAGCTTTTATATCTTTTGTCAATGTTATCACTTCCGATGGCTTTTTCTGAGCCACGGGCACCACTTCTGCTACTTCAGACTTCGGAACAGTGGAGATGGGCGCCACAGTCGCCTTGGTGGGTGGTACAGGAGCGGGTGCAGCTGGTACCTCCACTTTTGGTTTGTCAGGTGGCTCCAATACTTTTGGTTTCTCTGCTTCTTTTTGAACTTCCATTGCCACTGCTTTGGGAACTTCAGCCGCCTTCTTTTCAGGAGTAACATTGGTGGGTTTTGCTGGTGGGATAGGCTTGCCATCTGGAAACTTTTCAGATACTGGTGTAGGCTTTGTAACATCTTTTTCCATCTTGGTGGGCAAAGGTGGAGTTTGTGGTTTGGGAGCAGTCTCGGGCTTTGGTTTGACAGGAGGAGGGACGGGTTTTGTATCAGCTGGAATAGGTTGAGGCTCTTCCTTTTTGGTTGGTGGTGCAGCCTGGGTTTCTGCCTTGATCGATGGAGGTGCCGGCTGAGACATTTTCCCCGGATCTCCAAGCTGTCCCGACAAGGCCCTCTGAGTCTGGCAGTTCAAGCACAGCCATTCCTTCTGCAAAACACACAGAAAAATACATTCTTTAAGGCTCAAATTTGAATGTACATTGTAAAAAGAAAGTGCAAATCACACAGAATCACACAGCAGACAATATATCATTTATGAAACAGTCCCCGCAAAATATATCATAAGTACATATGTAATGTCATAGTTAACATCTTTATATTTAAAATTTGACTAAAATCCAGTCCAGGTTTTGGAGTTTTTCATTGAAGTTTATCACTTTTCTTCCTTGTTGGGCACAGGCAGTAAATGACATACATAGAGGTAATATCATAATTGTTACCTATCAGCTATACTGTGCATAGGGCCAAATCATAGTCTGACTAGGTTCATTAGTTCTTCTAATATAATCATACTTCGATTCTTATGTATAGGCCAAATCATGTCTTAATTTCACAATATGTATGATTAGACATAGAGAGGTTTAAACTGTGTTGATGGCATAGGTATTTCATTTTAAAACAAACTGCTACTTCTTGTATTTCAGTCATTTTCTTCTAGCATTTTCTCTACAAACTTCCCCTTAACTTAATGTAAAACTATGATTTACCACAGGTACTATCCGACCAAACCAAGTAATAATAACAAAAACATGCAAAAGTAAAAGTACTAAGAAAGGACAACTAAGGACAACTGTATGTTTATCATCATTCCTGCCTTATGTAACTTGCATCTGTCACTGTCAGTCAATCACAATTTGCCATTTTGGTCAGTCTCTCCAATCAATGCACTCTGGCTTCCCTACGTTTCCAGTTAGTCAGGTACAGGTTGCAGCCCTCTTCTGTCCCCTCTCTACAGCAGCAGCAGAACCATCAGCCTCCTCAATTTCACCTTCTCTTATGCAATATCAAGAATGTCTTAACCACACTTAGTACTTTTACAATATTCTTTACACTTCACAAGCCATATTTGGGTTTTATCTGCATACTGCAACAAAAATAGCGTGATCAAGTGTGATGAAATGTCTGCATCATTGTGTATTTAGTGACATTTATAATAGCTAAACTACTAAGATGAATTCTCAAAAGAATATATATGACCAGATGCTTCAAACTGAAAGGCGTGAAAATACATCCAAGAGAATAATGACAAGTAAATAACAGTAGTTACAAATTAAGCTACTACAACCTCAGAATGACGTATGGTGCACTTGCTTCTATTTCCTGATGAGGAAATACAAATACTATGGACTGAAATCAGGTGGATACATTTAATTATTCAGAGTTGATTATTCATGCAGCCTTTGTGGCTTGCTCAATATCTTAAATATGAATAATGTTTTCATGATATAAGAGTAGGACACTCAAATATCATTGCATAAGAATTATAAAACTGCATTTCAGGGAGATTGTGAGAAATGCACATCATAATAGAAAATACTTTACTGCAACTAAGGCTGCAATGATTAATCAACTTATCATGACTACTAGAATCCAGTAGTAGCGCCAGCATCAGGATTTGGGTGGGCCGTGGCAAAAGTGTCTGGGTCTGTGTTCCTGTGCCCCTCTCACTCACACGCATCCCCCTAGGCCCGTGCACACATGCACACGTCAATCTGTTCAGTTTTCTCTGCATTCCTCGGTTCTTTTGCCTCCCATTAAGCGGCAGACTGGTGTCTTTCTCGCGCATATGAAGGTGTAGACAATGATTAATTTAATCAAAAAGGGTGTGAAAAATACTTTATTACAAAGCCCTGTACTCATAACATTTACTGATACTGACAGTTGAAATAATGTAAAATTGAGAAAATTGTAAAAACAATGTGCTCCAGCTAATGTGCAGATGTTGTAGTCTATGTAGCAGCTATATTATTTACTATATAATAAACACAAAAAACATTTACTTAACTTTAGTTTGTAATTTTATTTTTCTACAATAGACATTTCTACACAGTCAATTAACGTTAAGCAAATTAAAAGTGTTTAGCAAAAAGCATTTGGGATCGTTTCCCTTCAAACTACTCTCTCTCTGCTTAATTAATAGACCATAGTACTAATGACAATACATAAATGTACAGGCGTAACGTTAAATCGTTATGAGACTACGGTTGAATCATTCAAATAAAAACATTATTATTTTTTTAAATAGTGTGAAAATACACTCACAGCTTAATTAGTGCCACTTGATTAGCTGCTAGCCTGGTTAGCTGTAGAAATCCACTTCAACCGTCAATCTGAAGCTTTGTAAATTTGATAAAAGGCTCGGGCTTTCTTAGTAAATCAAAACATCAAAAAAGAATAAACTATTTAAAATTTGTATCAATTATGCACTTTATTTGTAAATAGTCTTCACCATATTTCAACCTTTATTTGTTGATTATGCATTTTACATTTTTTTGTCTCAATTTACAGTAAAAATACTAGTTTGACTTGTAGACTGATTGAAAAAATAATCACTGACTAGTCGGTTATAAGGCTGCACAATTACTCGCCACCAAATCGAATTTGCAATTTGAGTTGACACAGTTATCATATCCCTGAGGCTGCAGTTACGTAAAAAAGAGAATGTCTTTTGCAGCAAACAAAATCTCTGGTCTTCCATTGAAAAATTGTAATGACATGCATGGGATTCTTGTTGTTTGCAGTGTGCACTCTAAATATATATCACATACCTAATCGCACTTCCAATACTTGTGAGACAGATCGTGCAGCCCTAGTTAGCTACTACAATAATCGCGAATTGCAGCCCTTTCTGCAATGTAACATACAACTAGCTAACCATCAATTAATAATGATAAACAATGATTTGAATGGAATAGCTCTATATGTTTAAATCCATGCATATTACCTCTTAATACCATGCAATTTGAAAGTCTATCTCATACTATGAATACACAACTAACTACAAGCTCATAGTTATATCTAGCATTTGTCAGCGCTGTAGCTTTCCACCTACCATCAAAGTGCTTACCTTGCATATGGGCTAATCATATTCTACAGGCATGGCTAATAGTTTTAAATGTAATCCGCCGCAGACACTGTACGCCACCTGACACCAAAGCCCCATTAAGGCGGAGGAAAGGCACAGTACAGGAGCTGAGTTGTGGTAAGCAGCAGTCTAAAGCACGGCAATGCGCTTGACTCTGCGGAGGAGACAAGGGGGAGCAGGGCTGGGGCTGAGAGCGGAGGAGCAGATTATACCATGTTCACGCGGCACATTTGGAAAATAAGAGTTTAATGAGTTTATCTGGTGAAATGTGCTTAAAGGTCCTATATTATGCAAAATTGACTCTCGTGAGATTTGAGCCGTATTAGAATGTTGTTACCTCATCAAAAACAGACCTGGAGTTGTGTTTTGTTTCATTCACGTATGTTTGAGTAATTCTTTATTATTAGTCTCTCTGCACCTCCAAAGCTCAAAATGCTCTGTTCCACCTTGTGATGTCATTAAGAGGCACTTTTATAAGTTAACATCTCCTTTTACCTTTTGTCCAGTAAAGACTGTCATTTCCAGGGCTGAAATTATCCAAGTGATTCTAGTGAAGGTGTTTTGAGTGTTTAGGATTTGCAAGATTTGTGTGTTAAACATGTGTGAATGAAACAAAACACAACTCCAGGAATGTTTTTGATCAAGACACATCATTATAATGTAAATCAGAAAACAGAGTAATAGAGGACATTTAAGTGCTGCAAGTCCATAAGTTATTTCAAAGGCAGATTAATAAATGTTAAAATTCCACGATGGTTAAACATGATACTAAGTCATGGGTGTCCAAACTTTTCTCTTTAAGGTCCACATATAAAAACGCAGACAGAGCTGAGGGCCAATTGAGGGCCATAGACTCGTCACCAATACAGTGAATACTTCAAATCCGTGTTATTATTACAAGTTAGACTTAACCACTAGACCTTTATTCATACTTACATCCTCAGTGGGACACATTAAATATTTGATATGGGCTTGTTAAAGTAGATTTTCAGAAATATACAGTAAAAAGTACTGTTTAAGGTAATAGTGGCCAATTCTGATAGTGGCCAATTCACCTGGAAGCTTGAGGGAAAAGAAAAAATGAGGGCCACATTTGGTCCCCGGGCCACAGTTTGGGCATGCCTGTGCTAAAGCATGTTAGAAACCCACTATGAATGAAAGAAAAAATGTATTTATATGCGAAAAACATACTAACTAACAAACAGAGGTGGATAGCGTAGCCAAAAATTGTACTCAAGTAAAACTAACCTTACTTCAAAAGAATATTACTTATACTTATTAGTAGAAGTACAAAGTAGTAGTCCAAGAAATTTCTCAAGTAAGAGTAAGTACTACTGAAGAGTTCAAATTGTTTAATATTGCCAAATTGTGAACATAAAGCTTTTGTCACTTGTAGACTTACTCACAGTGGGAAGAGTAACATTTACTCAAGTAAAAGTACTGTTGACTTCAATAAAAAATATTACCCAAGAAGGAATAAAAGTATAGAAAATTACTTTGAAAAGCATAATTTCTTTAAAAAATACTCAAGTAAATGGAACGAGTACTACCCAACCTCTACTAAGAAAATTTATGATTTAACTTTTCCTCCAGAATTCACTCACTGAGCTGCAGAGGCTGCAGTAGCACTAATTCATGATTAACTACAGGTGCTGGAGTTTAGGTAGTGATCATTCAGCTCAGAGAGAGTCCTTTTTGGGTTAAACCAACTGAATTTAAGATAAGATAAGATAAACTTTATTGTCCCAAAAGGGAAATTTGTCTTGGGCTCACTGCCCGCAGCTTAAAATCACAGTTACACTCACACATACACAACAGTCTCAAGATACATGTGCCATTATTAATGTCCATAGTCCATTTGTGCACTGCACAACCATAAAGTGTACAAGTTATTTCTCAAGCCCCATTTCAGCATTGAAACTGGCAACACAAATGAGAGACTAATGTGAGGCTTATTCTACTTTCTGATTAGATAATTGTCCAAACATCAAATGATTAAATGTAAAACTGGGCTGTAATTGACTAAAGAAAAAATGTGTTGACTGAAGACTAAAAAGTTGCGTGGCAAAAGCTCTCAAGACTATTACATATCTCTATGTATCTGACCCCAACTGCACTCGCAAGACTACACCTGCAGGGGAGTTAATGCAAAAACAAGTATGTATGCAGAAAAAGTACGAGCTTGTGAATCTGCCTTATTACGTATAAATAACAAAAAATACCAAATCTTCAGCAAACTCACTCACTAACTTCTCTTTCCTGCTGTTTTCCCATATAAATCCTGATAATCTAAATATAATGACTGGTTGACTGATACACATTTTGGCCAATTAAGACATCAGACACCACCACCTACACAACTAAAGGCCTAAACCCCTAATATAAAACAAAAACTCAAATGAAAAATCCCAACAAGGCACTAAAGTTTGCTAACATACCAGTTAACTAAACTATCTCAAATTCAAACTCAATATTGGACGCTCGCTCTCCACCCAAATCAAAACACATTTATTACAGCAGACAAACACAGGCATATTCCCCGCTGTTGATGCATGAGAGAGAAAACAGACAGCTCTAGAAAAATATGATCAGCTTTGTAATAAATACGACTCCAGTCACAACTTAATCAAAGTGAAATTGAGTGGCTGTCTGCAGTGTCGACATGACTGATGGTGATACGCAGAGGCTTTGAAACTCCAGACGCCTACAAATCCCGTAGAGATCATTTCACCTCAGAGAAAGCCTTAATGTCCGATTATTACATTTGCAGAAGGAGGAGCAGGGACAATAGCTTCACAACTGGAACAGTAATGAGATGAGTAAAATGGAACTGTGTCAATATCACTGGAATGTTTTGAAATAGTGGCAGAAACGTACAGGCTCAGTAAAGAACTAAGCTTGGATTAACAAAGAAATTCTTGGTCGACGAAAGACATGTCCAGCTGATTAATTAGTGGACTAAAAGGGGACGTGGAAAAAGCTCTCCAACTAAGAAAGATATCTTTGTAATCCCTCTATCTGCAAATGGATGCACATTAGTCCTGGACACATCTGCAGTCTGCCCGTCCATAGGAGTGGATCTCTCCTTCACTGTGGTTCTTGAGGTTTTTCTTTTTCCTTCTGTTTTTCCTTGCCGAAAAGGAGCGTCTAAGGACAGGAGATATTCTGGGACAGTTCTCCATTTGCTTGTTTTCTGTTGGTTAATCTGCTTGTCTGTTAGTCTGTTTCACTGTTGATTTTCTAACTCTCTTTTGGTTAAATCAATTATCATGTTCAGTCTTAAGAGCCAACTAATGTTATTTTGAGCTTTGCAAAAATACATTGAATTGAATCCCTCAGTCGTCCAAATTCAATTCTGTCAACTGGACAAAAGGCTTAAAGTGACGTTTCGCTGCGCATTCAAGTGGCTTCTGCAGCTCTGGCCCGATCACTGGTGGACATGGCCTTATATTTATCTGATTTGAGGAACTAACTACACTGAAACTAACAGACCTATTTCTGTTTGTTGGCTTGGTCCGTTGAACCACACTGTGCCTCAATCATATTTTGCCTAATCGTTAAAGCCCCTAATGTGTGCTCTCAGACCTATTAACATACTGGCTATCACTATTGTCTTCCTTGTTTTGATTAAGATCTGACGATGGAGTCATAAATAGGAGATAAATTAAATCATTTATGTTCCATTAGGGGCCTGGACAAAACGGCTTTACTCTAAAACTTCTGTCCAGTTGACCTAATTGAATTTTCTTTTGCTATAGCTCTCCAACTGTTGATTATCTTTACAGTTTGACCATGTGACTGCACTCAAAATATTACAACTGCATGTGAGTTTGTGCAAAAGTGACTATTCAAACTGTAAAAGTATTAAGAAAAAAGTGTATTTGTATGTAAAAACTTAGAATTCACTCCAAAGTCTTCAGAAAATCCAGTCCTCAACTTCTTTCTTCTGTTGTCCATATAATTCCTTATCTTCTAAATAAAAGAATCAAGACCAAGACAACATGGACTAAATAACTAAGGGATTACAGCCCTACTATTCAGAATTCGAAGATGTTGGAGTACTGAACACTATTTTTTTGCATACTTCTGCCCAAACTCATGGCTTCTAGGGCTGTAGTTGACTAAAGAAATTCTTGGTTAACTCAAGCCCTGTGTATCAATGAATCGACTGAGGGAGTGTGGTGTAGTGCAAGTTCTAAATTATTAGGATCTCATGCAAAAATAATACATTAATCTTATACAGCCATTTTCCAGTTGCTCAAAGTCGCTTTACATTTCATTCATTATTCATTCACTCCACACTCGGTGATGCTAATCTAGTACTGCAGACACTAGAGCTGTGGGCCTTGAGCCGTTTAGTTGATTAATCTCTTGATGGAATTTTAGCAAAATTTGTGTTATTTGACTAATCATTTTATTTAGATTATAAGGATTCATATGGGACAACCGCAGAAAGAAGTGAGTGAGTTCGCTGAAGATTTGGTATTGTTTTGGTATTTATACGTAAAAGGGAGATTAAAGTCATGATTCACAAGTTTAATTTGGTTTTATATGCATACATTGTTTCCTAGTACATTTTTTCTGCCAATCTGCACCATCGACCTCTCCAATCACCACTAACACTCACACACACACACACACACACACACACTACTGGGCAATGTGGGTGAAGTGTGTTCCTATGGACACAATGAGTTTTTCCTCTCCTGCCCCACTGTGGCTCCTGGTATTCCCAGAAGTCTTCTATCCAAGTATAAATCTGGCCCAGCCCTGCTTAGCTTCGGAGATCAGAAGAGTACAGGCTTTGACAATTAAGTTTAGCTAAGAAAAACTGCTGTATACACAGATAGTACTATTAAACAGCATTTTCATAAGTGAAAAGGAAGAAAAACAAACTCCCAAAACTGCAAACTCTTACATTCTTAGTACCTCCTAACTTGTGCACTGATATTTCTTTAGTAATTATAAATTAGTATATAATATTATTCGTCATTTGTTAATAATATTATTCAATGATTTCAATTCCATGTCTCTATTAAATGTGAAGCCTTTCAAAGTACCTGTGATGGAAATGTTTGTATATAAAGTTGTGAAGAAAATATTCTTGTATTTCTTCTGTGTCAGTCTGTCAAACCCAGAGCATTAACATGTGTGAAGCCTCTGTCTCCATCCCATAGGAAACTCTATGTTGTTCTACCTGTCTAAGTGTCAAAGCTGATTAACTCAAGGTTGTGAAACAAATGTCACTCTGATTTGAAATGTATGTAGTGTTGTAATTGTAGAATAAATACTCAAAGCTCAGATGCTCTAGAGCAGGGGTGCCCATACTCTTTTCACCGAGGGCCATATCTTGAAAAACATTTGACACAGTGCCAGTGGTCAATACAGTGAATAATTCAGATGGGCGTATTTACCACAGTTTTGACTTCATACTTAAATAATAAGGCTTGAAATATAATGTTAGGTCTGTATGACAATGCAATGCGATGTTATTTAGGTTATATTGGTAGGATTACTCAAATTTGCAGTAAAAAGTACTGATCATGATCAATTGGGCCAGTTCAACAGAAGGCCTGAGGGCCACATTTGGACCCCGGGCCATAGTTTGGACACCCCTGCTCTAGAGAAAATAGAGGAGAGATGCTCTAAGGGAGAGACTCAGGAAGACTTCCTCAGGAAGAAGCTGGAAGGCCTGGGCTCTGTCCATATCTGCTGTAACAAAAAATAAATCTTTTTGTATTTCATAACTAACCGGGCTTTGCAAATGGATAATTATTCATCAAAAGTTATTATTTTTCCACAACATATTCCCTGCTGAGGGCTTGCATAACCCCATTAGTCTCCATACTTCTGACTGGGAGATACTGGGCAAGTACACAATCTACTGATTTATCGACTAACCAACTAAGCAACCAAACAACCAAACAACTAAACAACTACTGCCCTACTGGCTTCACAGTTTAAAATCTGCATTTACATTTCCCCACCACTGAAACAGCATGGTGCCATAGGAGTTTCTTAACCATACTTTTCAGTAATAGTTCCACCATAGATTCCACAGTATTACATTGCCAACACCAGTACCAAGTGCCAGTTAATATGCAAGCTGTGGACATTTTATGTAAGATTATGTCAGCCTTCTACATCCCAGGTGGTCACATGCGTCTGACTCAGAGAACAGCCTTATGCAATATGTTACCTCACCTTGCTAATCAGATCTTACATATTCTTATTCAAAATACTTAAGACTCATAAGTAATTCAGTCTTGAATTGCATACTAATCACCAATAAAGGGCGCAAGAAATCTCTCTCTGCTGGGACAGTAAGAGGTGAGGCCGAATGAGGCTAAAAACATTATCTGCTATCTACGAGACTCCAGTATTAACAAACAAAACAGCAAAACAATTTGAATGACTGCAATTAGCAAATCACAAAGACATACATTTTTTCAGGAGGTAAAGATGCACTATGTAACTTTTTTGGTCATGAGTGGGCAAGATATCTTTTCCTGGAATGTTGTACACAGTATGGCATTATACTCATCTCTATAGCAACAATCAGTTGATAACACAGGGCAAAGTATTATTTATAAAAATAAAAAAAAATTAAAATAAAATAAATAGATAAATAAAAATAAAATAAAAAAATAAAAAATAATACAAAATAATAATAAAAAAATAAAAATAAATAAAATTTAAAAAATCCACGGAGAACAGCAGGTTGCATATTATCTTGCATGAAAAAAAATGATAATAATAATAATAATAATAATAATAATAATAATAATAATAATAATAATAATAATAATAATAATAAAGAAATACCTAGCCTAGTGACTACTACCATGGAGATGAATATGTTTCATAAATACATATTGTGGAACATTCCAGGCATCTCCATGGAGTCAAGCAGGTGGCAGACCCTCTACCAGAAAACATAGTTCACCCTTAAAAAACATGAAATATTTGAAAAACACATAATAGATTAGGACACCGCTAACGAATACTGATGTGTCCAAAATGTATGGATTTTCTTTAAAGCTCCTCTACCTAATTTTTTTCCATGTATTTGACCAAAAAGTGACTTGATCCAGTACAGATATATTACTCTCGAGGTCAAAAGTCCTGTGCGTGCTATGTGCATCTAATTATAAAGCATTTAATTTAGTGACAAAGCAAAACCTGGCAGTGGTCAGACTTCTGCAAATATGTTCTGAAAAGTATGAGAAGTTTTAGTCACTTCTAATATCTTATCTCTGTCTGAATGTAATTAAACTGTTGAATTTTTTTCTTTTTTAGTCAGTGCAATATGAACACTGACTAACTCAAACATGCACAAAGAAAAGAACATATAACAATTATGAGCATGTTTCTGATGAAAAACAAAATACCGTAAAATACTCAAAAACTGGACTTGGTTGTAAAATGTGTGGAAATGTGAAAATGCACGTTATTTTCCTGGCAAGTCCACAATGATTTCTCTCTGTATTTCTTATACAGAGCCACATCAGTCTGGTCCCCATGCTCTTGGACACGTCTCGAGCCAGAAACAAACATGATCACCCAATCAGATTTGTTTATTTCAGTGGCGAGTGTGAAACAAAGAAGCTCATTGGTGACCTATCACTTATGACAAAATGATGTTGCTCTCACCTCAGATGAAGCGAGTTTAGTGTTTCACTCATTGACGCTACAGAAATCAGCTATATTTTCAGTCCCCAGTGATTTTTTTTTCCTTTATTTTATCCGCAGTAGCAAGCTAATCCACCTGTCAATCACACCCATCTGAAATCGAGGAGAATCACTGGTGACCAACCTCACACCTTCGAAAAGTAATGGAAAGGTGTGTATTCTTCATCCCAGGCGAGCACGACGTCTCCAAGTCTCCAATCGTGAAACTTTTTAGCCAGCCCAACCCTATTTCACCACTACTGTCCAGCAAGACTAAACCCATCCACCCCAATCTATCAATCACCCCCTAAATAATTATCAAATATTTCTTAATCTCATTTGATTCACCTCGAGTCCCAGTCCCTATTCCTCCAATCCGTCTCCACAGAGCAATGCATCAAAGCGGACGTCATTGGAAAGCCGCCATGCTCTTTTTGTCTAATTAAATCTGTTCATGAGTATATAGCACTGGAAAGGGCCTGAGCTATGGGAGCAGGGGAGAGGCTGCCAGAGGAGATTAGCCTGCAGTGAGCTGGATTACACCAACGACAGCATCAGGCTAACTCCACGGGCTCACACTGCATTAAGTCAAGATCTGCTGAGCCTGTGATTGCGAGCCTGACACAACGGCACATACGCTGATGTGAGGGCGTTAAGAGGAAATAATAATGCTAGGAGAGCAGACAGTGTTGTTACGTCAGAGGTAAAAGAAATATGGGCAGGGCAGCTTTTGGTGTTGTTGGTTGGACTGGAAAATTTAGGAAGAAAAATCAAATTGTGATTTTTGTGACAAGCGAGACTGGATTTGGGAATAGACTTGAAACTGAAAATCGATTCTGATATCATGGTGATAATAAAAAACGCTCTTTCTTTAGACAATAGAATATGATTTTCAACTTTAAATCATAGTACTTTCTTTTATATTCCCATGTTACCTTATTAATTAGTATCTGATTTTCGATACTTCTGACAACCCAGTTTTAAACACACCCAGGAGAATTGACAGGCTGAAATATAAACTAATAAACCAATACAAGAATCACATTATTTTGACAATAAATGTTGTTGTTCATGCAGGCAATTGTGGTACTTCATAAACCGCAGCCTCTACAGTTAGTTAATTGCGTCTATTCAAATTGTGTTTTTGATTAGATTGTGATTAGTATTGCAGCCCTAGTTCGTGTCCGAAGCAGAATCGTGTTTGGTGGCAACTGTTTTGAAAATTACAACAAAGTGGTGGAGAAATTCTGAAATCTTGTTTGAACATGCCACATTCTATTATATTTCAGGATGTAAAGATGCACTATGTAACTTTTCTGGTTGAGGATGAGCAGGATGTCTTTGCATTTTCCTGGAATGTTCTAAGCTCATGTTTATTGCAATAGCCAGGTGATAACACAGAACAAAGTATTATTTAACACTTCAGTCATTGACTAAATGAAAGATAGACCATGTCATAATGTGGAATATGACCTGGAAATGCAAAAAACTCCATTTCCATGGAGAACAGCAGCTTGCAAATTATCTTGCATGAAAAATTAACGATAAAGAAATACCAATTTAAAAAAAATAATAATAATAAAATTCAAACTATTTCCATGGAGAACAGCAGGTTACATATTGCATGAAAAAATGGGGAAAAAAAATCTAATTATAAAGCAGTTATTAGCATCCAATAATCAGAATGCTAGTTGTTGTTAGCTTTACTGTCAAGCAAAACTCTGCACTGTTCTGCGAGAGCTGTGAAAAGTGCTTGTAAACTCATTGTGGTGAATAATCAGCATGTTCGTAGTGCATCAGGAGGAATAACTTTGGACCACTGCCAACTGTTTAAAAGGGACGTCGGCTTGTTGGCTGAGTCTTGGACAAAATCTTACTGCTAACCGTAATGAGGGTTCAATTGAGGGCATGTTTTTGACGAGGGAACAACGTTATAACATGGTAGAAAGCTCCAAAAAAGTGAATTAATACCTTCTATTAAAAATGTATAATACATACATTACTGTCTGTAGGTGCTTGTCCTAGTGCGCAGACAGACATGTGGGGCTGTGGGATGTAGACTGACTTCCTCCAGTTTGCTCTCAGCTCTGCTCGCTGCTGATACCAGAGCTACACTCAGGCCCACATTGATTTTACACAAATGCTTTTGGCTCAGACTGAAGCAGATAATATACTTGGCTATCAGCAGCCCACACAGGGCACATCTCCCCATTCATCACAACCTCCCAAAATACTACTGTTGAGTTTGACCTGCTAATCACTAATGAGCAACGTGTTTCATTACAATACAAGGACACGCAATAAAGTTGTCTCTTTAATAAATAGATGCAATAGGTTGGGTTCCCGTGACATCACAACACTGCAGGGTAACTATAGTTTAACCTGAGCTGGAGACAGGTCAGAATTCTGTGGTGGAATATGTTGTTTAACCGTCAGACTACAGATTTGTTTACTTGGTTTATGGTTCATATCTCTGTAATTACTAGACTTATGCACATGAAACAAAAACTGGCACAAAGTTCATATTATATGTTTGGACATTTCATAAACACTAAATCTCCCACAGAGTTATCTAGGACCCTGCCCTTCATCTGAAATTATGACATCATCAAACTCTACAACATGAGCCTATTGTTTGGTTTCAACTCTGTACATAAACAAGTAAAACCAGGAAGTCCTCATTTGTGCATTTATGTAAACCAGATGTTGACCAAACTGTTCACATTCACCGGCTGACAGGCAATCTATTTGTTAACATGTTGACTATATTAATAGGGTGACAGTTAGGCATTAGGGCTAGGGTTTGCCATTTTAATTTTCTAACCCAAGCTTTCAAAAGGAAAATGAGAAAATACATAATGGTGGTTTTCAGATTGTATAATGTGATAATGTCATACTCTCAGCTCAGGGGCAAGAGTCAGTTTTCCCTATCGATTACATTGCACTTTTTGTTGAAATATCCAAAACATAAATTGACAAATGTTGAACCTGATCATTTTTATTGTGACTGAACCCTAAATCCCACTATATTACAACAAGAATCTGCATGTTAACAATATTAATTTTACCTGCCCTCATATGATTTCATTAGTATTGTCTTTTATAATGTTGTAATGTCATCTGAAACCAGCAATAGAAGTACTGCAATAAAAACATATACATCCAAAAAGTTAAAATGGCAAATAGAATAGAACATTGTATATGTATGACCTATGATATGGCTGTTCAATCAGTCTAAATTCTGTTACCATTATGATTACTGCTCTAATAGATTACAAACGTTCAAAGCAATTCACAAAGTTTGCAGTTTTCAAAGTACCATCATTTCAAACACAATATCCTTATTTGCCTTATCCTGCGTTAGTTTAATTCTGCATAAAACATCTAACCCTGTAGTTTAAATCTGTACAAACATGTTCCAAATTGTGATGTTTGTATTAGTTTGTAAGTTCATATTTCAGTCTTTTTGTCAATTCTTCTGGATGCATTTTAAATTGTGAATTAATATTGGAAATACAATCGCAATCATGACAAAAACTGCAATGAGATATGTTTTCTCAAATCGTTTAGCTCTATTATTAACGCTAACTCTTTAAGGTCCCGTATCACACTGTTTTCTGATCTATGTTATAATGTTGTTTCCTCATCAAAAACATACCTGGAGTTATGTTTTGTTTCATTCACACATATTTAACACACAAATCCTGCATATTTAGGCTGAGTTCTTCTCTCAAACAGAAAACACTCTGTTCCACCTTGTGATGTCATGTGGTAAAACAGGAAGTGCTCCACTGTGTTTTTTAACTCCACACACCTTCATTTGAATCATTTGGATGATTTCAACTCTGGAATTTCCAATCTCTGCTGAACAAAAGGTAAAAAGTAGCTGCTGACTTAAACTACCACTTCATGACATCACAAGGTGGAACGGAGCAATTTGAGCTTTAGAGATGTAGGCAGACTAATAATTCAAGACTACTCAAACATGTGTGAAGGAAACAAAACACTACTCCAGGTTGGTTTTGAGGAACTAACAGCACTATAACATGGCTTTAAGCTCACAAGAGTCAATTTTACGCAATACTTTTAAGGACCTTTACGTGTATTAAATCATGATTTCAATTATGATTTCATTAACGGTGACTATTATGTTTTTCTTTAAGCAAATCGCTGTCATCTAGACAAATTCAACTCACATCTGACATAAATTAAACTTCTTTTGCCATAGTAAAAAACTGATAAACAGTCTTATCCAATGCATCTGATTAATATACTGCACTGTACATACCAACACAGCATTACATTTACAAACAGGTAACTGCAAATATTCACATTACGGTCTAATTTGTGGAACTATTTTTAACTGCACTGCTTTTCCTCCAGCTATCACCGTTTCACCCTGGGTTTAAGAGGACTCAAGGATTTTGTCCCAGCGCCTGAAATATGTATGGCTCAAAAGACACCGGATCTGCAGTGGACGGTCTCCGCTCACGTGAGTCTAACCTCTGTAGAAGAACACGACTGCGACGACACTGAGGACCCCACGTGTGCTCACAGGCCAAACGAGTTAGCCTTGCTTCCAAAAATAGAATGACACAAACATCCAGGGTCATATGAGGCTAAGCGTATGATTTATGTTTTAGTCTAGCCTTTAACACTGCACCGGGTGAATGTGATAATAGAGAGAAAAAAAAACAATTTGTGCGATGAGCCTGTGGCAAACTAGGGTTGTCAATAGAGATCGACTGATATGGGTTTTTCATGACTGATGCTGATACTGATTGTTTAGAATACAAAGCAACCCATGGCCAATTAGGTCTGCCGATGTTTTTGGGCCGATATGTAGAGTTGATTTGGATTATTTTCCCCAAGTTATATTATTTAAATTTACTACAAACTCCTCCCAAGCCTTTTTTTAAACCAGAAACCTATAAGAGAGCTGCGTAAATGGTAAAGTGCCTTCAAAGCGCTTTACATCAAGGAACCACTCACACATTTATACATCAATGTACACAGACAGTGGGGTGACGTGGGTTAAGTGTCTTGCCAAAGGACACACAATGACAGTATTCATCTGTGGGAGCTAGAATCGCACATGATGTTTACGTTGTGAGCGGATTTCGAACTAGTCGGATTAGTGGAAAAACACTCTACCAACTACTACGACTACTGTGTATTGTGTGGTCATGTTTTGTTTTAGATATCTCTTAAAATGTTAATATAAAGCTTTGTGTGTACATTCTAAGCAGTAGACTGACCAAAACAAGTTATCAGCCTATGGTGGAGAGTTAAAAAGTCCAAATATTGTCTATCTCTAGTTGTCAATAGCATAAAAAAATCGATATTAAACGTAGTATCAAGACTACTACTTATTTGAGACTAGATACTCATTTGATAATAAAAAAGTCACATTCACGGGACAAAATATTACCTTTCCTATTTAGCTTTAGAATAGTCTATATCAGAACAAGTATAAGATCACATAAGACTTGTATAAGTATGACTCGTATACACCCATGGACCACTATGGAACCTACTGAGGGATTACACAGATATAAGGCCACATGGTAAAACAAAGTACTATTATTTAATGTTGAAAATCACATTCTCTTGTCTAAATAAAGGTTGTGTTTTTTATTTTCATCGTGGTATCGAAATCAAGTTTGAAATGCTACTGTGATGACACCAAGAAGTACGTGAGTGCAGTGGCAATGAGGAGCCCACATGTGCTCACAGGGGAAATGAATTAGCATTGGCTTCAAAAAGAAAATGCAATATGAACATCCAGGGTCATATGAGGCCATGCTTATGATTAATGTCCCAGTGTAGTCTGTGCTGCTCTGGGTCTACTAGGGATGGATAATGTAACAATAAAAAACTGGGCGATGACCCTGGGCCAAATTGCCAATGGAAAAAAAAAATATTGTGATGCAGCAAGTCAGGGACAGGTGAGTTAAACCAATCATAGGGAAGTATAGACTGAAGTATAGAGTTTGTTTTTTTTGGTTTGTTTCTCAAATACTAGTTCTAATAGCCCTACGTTTACCACTGACTGTCATGATATATTTTGCTATGTTGCTCTTCCCGATTCTATAAAAAAATAAAATAAAATAAAAGTGTTTTTCATGAATATATATTAAAAAAAAAAAAAAAAAAAAAAAATATATATATATATATATATATATATATATATATATATATATATATATATATATATATATATATATATATATATATATATATATATATATATATATATATATATATATATATAACAAAATAAAAAATAAAATGAAAACAACCTGGACTATACATTTGGATCACAATAGCACATGTTGTTACCTTTGTATCACCATAAACATTTAAAAGTAACAATACTGGGCAAAAAGAAATACTTAAAGAAATAATGAGCAACATTTATACTCCACAATTTGTATGAGATGAAATTATTCAAATGAAAATGTCTTGTGCCACCATAATAATTGAACTGATGGGAGTATATATGTTTCCTAGAGCCACTGTTAGAGGCAGGAGGGAATCAGGGGATCAATTTCCAAACAGAGAAAATAAAACTGGCCTAAAATATACAAATGACATTTTATAATCTGCTTTGCTTATCTACAAGAAACCACAACTGGCTCAAAGTTGCATGTCTTCTGTCAGCACAAAACAACATTATAATATGCTTAAATGGCTCAGACTGTGCTTGAAAGCCACAGAATGTAACTTTTGGGCCAAAAAATAGACTAAAATGAAAACTTTTTTTTTCATTATGTGTGTTTCTTGCATTGAAAAACATAAAAACTCTGAGCAGACTTGGACCTCCATAAACCTGACTCTTATTTGGTCTGAGGATGGGCTGATTTCTATGGAAAAGTTGTTCCTTTGGTTATAAAATTCCACAGTACGACATAACTTTCTATGTCCATGTAATCATGTAGTTGACCTTCCACTTTACATACTGTTACTTTGAAGGATTGAAATCACATAAATATTAAGTATGTCACAGTGGCGCATTATGATGTACTATATATTGCTCCTAAAACTATTGAAACAAATTATTTCCGGACTTTCAGGAAAGATACATAATGCTTTGCCTCAGATGTTCCACAGTTTGGCATTAAATGTATCTATCCCCATAGAGGCCAAGTTACATGTCAGATCTGTGGCAAGTGAAAAGTTAGTGCACCTTTACATTACTGTCATATATTAACTCCACAACATACTCAGAAGGCGTCCGGTTACCATTTAATACTGTATATAGGATAAATATTAAGCCAAAATACATCATTCTGTCTATATAAGTATAAGTTATAAGTAATGTGACAATGTGCCTAATGAAGATGCATGAAAAGTTTACTAGGAGCAGGTAAAAATAGCACAAAGCATTGCCGTATAATTGCTTGGCAGAGCTCGAATCGCCCGTGTCCCAGATACAAGACAACAGCCACTCCGGCCTTTGATAACATCAGCTGAAGCAGAAGTGGACCAAGAAAACCATGCTCCTGGCACTTATTCTGAAGAGGCACATCTATTCAATTCATTTATATTTGAAAGAATAACTGTTCTACTCTTAAACTTACACACATTTATAATACTGAAATGATGGAGTATGTAAGTATGAGCAGAGCCTATTTCTGATTCCATTTGCTGTTAAAGACATTTTGAGTGTAGATTCAACCAGAAGACTGTATTTTCATTCTTGTCCCACCTTTTGTGAGACACTGACGAAGCCTGCTACCTTTGTCTTATAATACATACAGTGGTGGAAAGTAACAAAGTACAAGTAGTAAAGTACTGTACTTAAGTAAGGTATCTGTGCTTTACTGAAGTACATTTTACAGTGGGTAGTTTTTACTTTTACTTCACTACATTTGAGAGCAGGTATCTGTACTTTCTACTACATATTTTAACTGGACTGAAAAGTAAAAAGTAAATGTCATATGATTTGAGGGGTTCATTTTACTATATTTGTGGTACCATAAATACACAAAATTCATACAAAAAATAAAGACACTGATTTGTATTGTTACTGTTAACCAAAATATGTGTCATTTCAAAATCTATAGCAGTATATTTAACAGCACTTGTGTGAAATACCTTTACTTTTTACTCTTTAAGTACATTTTAAACAGGTACTTTAATACTTTTACATATACGTTATGGTCTGCAACTGTAACGTCTATCTGGTGGGCATGATCGCAAATTAACCAATCAGAGAAACGCATGGTCTGTTTGTGTCAAAACAAACATGGCGGCTTATGATAAATAAAATAAAAATAAAATAAAAAAAACAGAATGGAGAAACGGAATAAACAATCAAGAGACATTGAGAGACTTCAGAGACACACGATACAAATTAGTAGTTGTGATTGGACCGTTCCAATAAGTATGGCTGACGCACTTAACAGTCTGGTCTATATTTGAAAATAAAGTAGGTAGGTCAGGCATGGAAATAGCCCCAACTCTCCCCCTAGACCCTATCCTCCCCACAGCAGCAAAATCTTTCACCTCCCTAGCCTCGATTCCCTAGCCTCGATTTTTCCTAATAAATTCATCATATCTTCATCAGAATGAGTCTGCTGCACATGCAAGAACTTTAAAAACACGGAGGAGCACTTTCAGGATTTAATACTTTAAAATTGTCATGTGGTGGCTTGGACAGGTTTGTACTGCTAACTGTGAGGAGTGTTTGAATAGTGCCTGGGAGAGATTGCAAAATTACTTAAGATTAACATGCGTGGATGACATATAAACCCTCTTCAGCCATGTTTTTGTTGAGGGAACAAAGTTATAACATGGTGGAAAGCTACAAAAAGGTGATTATGCATAATGCCCCCTGTTTAATTACAACAAAAGGTGGCACAAAATGTTTTGACAAACCACGACTCCAGCCAGGTCCGTTTTATAACATTACTAAAAAGCTCAGTCGGTTTTGCATATAGAGTGGGGCCCTGAAGTCTCTAGTAGTAGTGCAGCATTACCTTTGTATGTAGTGCTCACAAAGGTAATGCTAGCCCCTGTTCTTCACACAGGCAGGATTCCCTGTGCTCTTATCTGCTCCATGTTTACACCACACAAGGAGAGCCAATTATTGTAATGGCCCATATCTGAGAGGGTGTCAGCCTGATAGTAACACGGCCACATGATGCTTGTGTCTCCCTCTGGGACACTGAAAGGTCAAAGCAAAGTGAGCAGGCCTGTGTAATATGCAGCAAATGATCAATGAATGAACAAGGACTGACATATCACTATAGCTGTAGACATGACAGAGAATGAGCTAATCCAGAACAAAACCAGGCAAAATACAAAAACAATAATAATAAGATTGCCTGGTTATATCATGTGTTAATATCTCACTCTCAGAGATGGTCTTGAGTCATGTATCAATTCCATAATCAGAAATATTGGCAATTATGGTACATTATTGCACTGTATTTTTTCACAGTTAGATTTCCTCTTTACTAAAGTACAAACTAATAATAATAGCTTCCAATCATAATTTGATGACTATAACAGCGGCATGGTAGCTAGCACTCATGCTTCACAGCAAGAAGGTTCAGTGATTGACTCTCAGGTCAGCGTGCCCTTTCTGTGTGGAGTTTGCATGTTCTGCCTGTGTGTGGGTGGGTTTCCTCCCGGCATTCCAAAATGCACAATAGGTACAATAGGTCCTCCAGCTAATGTAGTCCTGACCAAGCCTAGAAACAAGGATGGGTCCCTACTGATCCTGACAGGTTGCTCCAGCAGCACTGAAGGATGGGTCAAAAGCAGATGACAAATTTCCCTATGGGGACAATAAAGTGTACCTTCTCCATAAACAAAACTAATAATCAATACCATTTAACACAAAACAATAATTCAGTGTGTTTCTGTATGTATTAACTGCACAGCCTTACTTCAATTACAGTCTCAAACACAGCAGGTCTATAAAATGTTATATCATCTTATATAGCTAGTATTGTAGGATTCAAATACTAAACTATGTCATTTACAAACATATTCATAGATCTTGCAAACTGAAAATACCTTACAGCAATAAAGATAAGGTACACAGACTCCCGTGCGAACTATTGATTTTGCACACAGGTCGGGTTATTTCATGGCCAACTAAACTACGGCATTTCAAAGAGAATGAAAACTGGACAAATGCGCTGTGGGTAGTGAGAGCTGCTGCCACCCGCGTATAATAAATGTGAGACTGTTAAGTTGCCCAGCGCCACTGATCTGTGAAAGAGCAGATGGCCTCAAAGGAAATGCCTACTGGTAATGTACTGCGGTGTTGTGACGGACTGCACTTCACCTCTTAAGCTTGCTCTTTGGTTGAGTTCACGTGACAGCATAACTTTATAGAACCTCTATAGGTGAAAACTGAGCTGGAGGACAGGTCTGAATTATATGTTGGAATTTGCTGTATAATTGTCATATTGCAAATTTGCTGACCTGGTTTATGGTTAAAGTCGGTTCACAGATCTCTCATGTATTTGTGCAAAATTTTGTATATGCAGTTCTTGAGGTCAAAATAAGTCTTTATCTAATTTTAAAGCACTTTATTGTCCAATAACCAGGAAGTGCGCGTTTAGTAGGATAGTTGTTGTTAGCTTTACCATGACTGCAAAAAAATAATACATAATAATGCACTGGATTTATCCTGCATCTTTCAATATATCCAAAACACTTTACAGTGCATTATTCATTCATGGTGGTAAGCTGCCCTGCCGTAGACTGACGGAAGCAAAGGTGCCAATCCACGCCATTGCCTCCTCCAAACACCACTAACACTCAAACTCACGCACACACCACATTCATACTAGACTGTGTGGTTGAAGTGTCTTGCTTAAGGACACAAAAACAGTCACTGGAGCCCCACTGTGGCACCCAATATTCCCAGTGGTCTCCCTTCCAAGTACTAACCAGGCCCAGTCTTGCCTTGCTAAGATCTGCCGAAATAAAGCTTAGACAAGTCAGTACAGCCACAAAGCCAGTATGGTCACAAAACTTTGATCTTTGGAAGTAGTAAAAAGCTTTTATAAACTTATTGTGGTGAATGTTTAGGAATGCTCGAAATGCATAAGTTTAAGTGAGGAGTAACTTTGTACCACTGCAATCCATTTAAAATGATCTAGATAGTTTTTTTTTGTTTTTAAGACAGTAAAAATCAAGTACAGCGCCTTTAAATATCTCTGTAATTACTGCGCAATAGGTTCAGAAAGTGATTATTCAACCATTATTCAACTATAAAGACATTGTTGTTGTTGTTGTCAGCTGAAAGGTCTTTAAGCCATGCGATTAATATTACAGGGTTATGGATTCAATTCCAAACAAATAATGATAAGATTTAACATTTGTGTATCATACGTTTGGATATTTCTTCCAAAAACAGTAAATCTACCACACAGTTAAGCCCTTGCCCACGAGATGAAATTATGACATCATCAAATCCTAAAATATTGGCATATCACGGGGGTTATGGCGTCTGACTTTGCACACGGGGGATGGGACTTTGCACACGGGGGATGGAGATTCCCTTGTCACCGCTACACTCCGACAGCAGCAGATCCCATCAGCTAATGCGGTTGCACAACCCTCAATCACTTTTAATACAGAGGGCTACTGTGCATGAGGAAGCTAGTATCACGCGTGGTTACATAACAAGGCCAAGTGCTCAGAGGAGGGATAGCCACAACAGTCAGGAGTCACACATTCAACAGTGCAGTTAATGTATGAGAAAGTAAACCAGGGCTGGTGGTGGTTAAAAGCGCTGTACCTGTACCTTCGCAGTGGTCCAAAGTTATTTACAACTAGTTGCAGCAGACATATTTTGACCTCAAGAGTTACTTATACAATATATCTAAACTTAGAAAAGACAAAATTTGCTTAAATACATGGGAAAGTTGGGTACATGTCCTTTCATGTATGCAATCTATACAGCAAAGAAGTAAATAAATGATGATTTTGTAGTAGGATCTTCTGTCCCATAAATTCTGGAGTCTAAAATTTTGAGGGTTCAGTTAAATGTATGTTTTGTTTTTTGTTTTTTCATTTACGTTTTATAGGCAAAAATTACAAAAGCCGCTGCCTCACAGGACTTTGATAGACGATTTAAATCACAAAAACACTGGATAATCAAGTGCATGTTATAATACATTTTTCATACATATATTTCCATGGACTCATGCAGGTGACATGCTTCCAAACTGTACCTTTAAATTTTGGGATTTAAGGGATTAACTATTTGGTTTTATTATTTAATAAAACTTACTACCATGAAAATTCAAGATCACAAAAATATATATTGATATATTGCAACATTCACCTTAGGTATTGAAAGCACCAATACTCTGCAGCTCTAAAACATCCCATTTACGCATTGCAAATACAAACCAACCTATTGCGGTTGATATTGTCTGGGGAGATGCATCATTCTTATGCAAATTAAATAACTGAAATAAGCAACCATCAATCAACAATGCTTTTTCTTTCTGAAATTCTTTCTACAGTGACAAATTGAAAACACACTAGAACCCTTTAGGAACCATTCTTCTAAGCCCTGACCTTGCCATAATGATTTACAGTTAATTAAAACAAGGAACACATAATTAAATTGTACTCACCGCTGCTGTATGAGGCATCGGGTTAAATCCACAGAGGTTGCAGACAGTATTCTTGCATTCTGTACATGTGTTATAATTAGGTGAATCCTTGGAGCCAATGTTAAGCTCAATCTTACAGAGCGGACAGGTTGACGGAGCTGCTTTCGTTGTAACCACTTTCGCGGGCTCCATTGTAACTTTCTCCACTTTTCTCTCCACTGGTGGCGTATCTTTTGCTTGTGATGGTTGTTCGGGCTTGGGTTTGGCCGGAGACATTTTCGGGGACACTGGTGGAGTTGTTTTAGCTTCGTCCTGGACAGCTGAGTTGATAAGCGTCGATGCAGAGCTAAGGAATGATGAACCAAAACCGAACATCTTGCCAGTGACCGTTTCTGTCTTAGCTGGGGTCGGTTGTGTTTTGGGTCCACCAAATCCAAAAAACCCACCGGATTCTTGCTTGGGAGGCTGGGATGGCGGTGCGGCCTTGGCTGGGGAGGGAGCGCGTTTTGAAGGTTGCGACGTGGGTTTGGTTGTGTCCTGTTTTGGAGGTGCTTCTTTGACTTCTGCCTTTGTAGGAGGGGTCGGCTGGGCTGGTTTTGCAACTGGTGGCTGCTTTTGGACTGCATCTTTCGCTGGTGGTGCTGGTTGAGTTGTTGGAAGTGGCTGGGTTTTTGGTAAAGAGCCTTTTCGGACAGGGGCAGCATCTGGGACAGTAGCTGGCACGGACGGCTCGACCTTGGGAGCTTCTTTCTTGGGTGGAGTTGGTGAAGCAGTCTCCTTCTTCACTTGAGGTTCCGGAGGCTTCTCTTTCTGGGCAAGAGGTTTGTCCTGTTTGCTTGGTGCCAGTGGTTTCATGGCAGGAAGTCCAGTGGCCTCTGATGGTCCTATTGCCCGTTTCATCTGGCAGTCCAAACACAGCCATTCCTTTACCTGTGTAGACAAAACAAGAAAACAATAAGACATAATATTGTTCCTGTAAGTCCAAAACAATTTCTAGTATAGTCAGTAATAAGCTAACAAAGTTGTATATCTGTCAAGTGCATTTTGCAGTGAGCAGTGTTATCTTTCAAGGACTTTCATACGTCTTAACTACCTAAATTTTTTTTCATGTAGTAGATTAAATTAGTCAAATAGTAAACTGTATACTGCAGTTCATAGATACAGAATCAGACACCTAGGCCCTGTCTGCATCTAACTATATGCATCTACTATAAGTGTTTTTTAATTTTTTAGAAGTGGTGTGCTGTTTGCAGACAGGTTATTGTTAGCAGGAATGCTCCAACTCCCTTAAGTTGTGAAACCTCCTTATGTTAGTGACAAGTTTGGACTACTGCTCAACAATAGCTAGCTCTATTTTTTGCAGTAAATTAAATGTATAAAACGTATGTACGTGTGATGTAACAATGAATTCCAACCCTATTTTATCCATTAACAAAATAGAGCTTTTCACAGTTGCTAAAAATAGATTATGATTGTAATATTAACTAGTTTTATCATACAATTTCTGGTTTTACAGTGAGTGTTTAAATGTAGAACGTGTGCTATTTGCTGGTTTGTTTGTCTATGCCTGTAAGATCAATTGTAAAGTGGGCTATTGTGTAAGAAATGTTGTAAAGAGTTGTCTGATGTCTATGGTGTGGTAATAAGCGATTAGTAAATTATATATATATATAAATACCTCAGTCACATTTGGCATTGGATTAAACCCACACTGGTTGCAGACTGTTTTCTTGCATTCAGTACATGTGTTGTAGTTTGGAGTGTCCCTTGAGCCCACATTGAGTTCCACTTTACACAGGGGGCAGGAGGATTTCTCTGTCTTTGTTAGTACTTTAGAACCAACTGGTGCTTTGGTAGGCTCTGGTGAGACTTTATCCTCTTTGCTTGGGGCCACCGATACCTTCTCTTGTGGTTTCTTCTCATCAGCTTTCTGGACAGTTTTCGGTGAGGCTGGGGGAGTTGCTTTAGGAGAGACTTGAGCTGCCGACATTTTGCGAGGTGTTGGTGGTGTTGTTTTAGGCTCCTCCTGAACTGCTGAAGTTATTAAATTTGATGCTGAACTCAAGAAAGATGATCCAAAGCCAAACATCTTCCCTGTGACCGACTCTGCAGGTTTCTGAGCTGCGGGTTGAGGCTTGGGGCCACCAAAACCAAAGAATCCGCCGGACTCTTGTTTTGCAGGCTGTGATGGTGGTTGTGCAGGTTTGGCAGTGGCAGCAGTTGGAGGAACAGTCTTAGCTGGAGGAGTTCCAGGCTTGGCTGCTTGGGCTGCGGGTCCCTTGCTTTCTACTGGAGCCTTGGGAGAAGGTTTGGGTGGAGATGGTTCTTGTTTTGCAGGCTGCACTGATGGTTGCGCAGATTTGGCAGTGGCAGCAGTTGGAGGAACAGCCTTAGCTGGAGGAGTTCCAGGTATTTCTGCTTGGGCTGTGGGTCCCTTGCTTTCTACTGGAGCCTTGGGAGAAGGTTTGGGTGGAGATGGTTCTTGTTTTGCAGGCTGCGCTGATGGTTGTGCAGATTTGGCAGTGGCAGCAGTTGGAGGAACAGTCTTAGCTGGAGGAGTTCCAGGCATTTCTGCTTGGGCTGTGGGTCCCTTGGTGTCTACTGGAGCTTTGGGAGAAGGTTTGGGTGAAGATGGCTCTTGTTTTGTAGGTTGCTGAGCAATTGCTTTTACATCTGCAGGAACTGGTGGGGTAACAGACTTCACTTCAGGTTTGGGAGATGGTGCTGACGGAACTGCTTTGTCCATAGTCGGCGTAGGCTTGGGGAGTTGTTCCGTGGTAACCTTTGCTTCTACAGGTGGAGTAGCAGGCTTTTCTGATGAAGGTTTGACCATTTCAGAACCTTTAGAAGTTGCTGGGGAGGCTTCACTTGTTGTTGGTTTAGAAGGCTGTTGGATCGGTGTCTTTGGTTCTACATGAATAGCTGGAGGAACCGATGTGATAGGCTGTTCAGATGGTGTTTTTTCCTTAGCAGGAACTTTTGGAGGAGCTGATGAAACTGTAGATGGGACAGGTTTTGGAAGCTCTTTCTTTACCTCTTCTAGAGTTGGCTTTAGTGGGGTCGGTGTAATTTTTGGCTCCGATGGTTGTTTGACCTCAACTTGACCAGGTGGAGGACTTGGAACACCTGGTGTAACCTTCTGTGAGGGTATGCTATCATCTCCTGGTTTAGTGATCGATGGAGCCTTCTGTAGTTGAGGTTTGGGAGCCTTTTCTTTTGGAGTAACTTCCACAGGCAATTTATTTTCTTCAAATTTATCAGCAACCTTATTTTTATCCGCTACTGGCTCAGCACTTTCCTTGGTTGGAGGTGTTGGGATGATCTCCTTTTTGGGTGAAGGTTTCATCATTGGGAGACCAGGAGGTTCAGATGCTCCAAGTGCTCTCTGCATCTGACAGTTGAGACAAAGCCATTCTTTTACCTAGAAAGAGACAGAAATAGAAACACGTTGAAGATATATTATTAAAATTGTTATTAAGTTATCTTTTTTTATTATTTACCTCTGATACAGTTGGCATTGGGCTGAATCCACATTTGTTGCATACCACATTTTTGCATTCAGTGCATGTATTGTAGTTGCGGCCATCTTTAGAAGACAAGTTGATTTGCAACTTACAGAGTGGGCAGACAGTTAGCTCCACTTTCGAAACTGGTTTGGGAGATTCTGGTTTGGGGGCATCTTTAACTTCCTTCTCAGCAACTTTCTGAGGTTTGTCTTCTGCTTTTTGCTCATCTGCCTTTGGAGTGGTAACTGTTTTGGCGTCTTTGGCAGGAGCAACTTTTGGAGAAACTGGAGGACTTGGCTTCGGAGACTCTTTCAAAGGTGGAGTCTTGTCAGAAACCTGAGGAGGGGCAGACATCTTTCTCGAACTTGGCGGTGTACTGCGGGATTCATCCTTTACTGCAGAAGATATCAAAGTAGAAGCCGAGCTAAAAAGAGATGACCCAAAGCCTAGCACCTTCCCGGACACTGGTTCAGGTATTATCGAGGCAGAACGCTGAGATTTAGGACTACCAAAGCCAAAGAAACCTCCTGAATCTTCTTTGATTGAGCTTTCTTCTGTCTTTATGTCCTTCTTTGTGTCTGGCTGGGGTTGTTTCTTCCCTGTAGGCGTAGATGGTTGGTCCTCTTTTGTTTCTGTTACTTTCTGAGGTGGAGAGGTGTCAGGTTGAGTTTCCACTTTAACACCTGCCTTGTTCACTGGAGCTTTAGGTAGAACTCCGACTTTAGTGTCTTTAGTTGTTGAAACCTCTTTTGTAGGAACTGAAGTAGGTGTGTCTGTTGATACTTTGGAAGGCATCTTAGATTCTTCTAGCCTTGGTTGAACTATATCTTTCGCTATTTCCTCTGACACTTCTGCTTTTTGAGTGACAGGTGCTTCTTTTCTTTCTCCAGGAGCAACTGGAGGGGTAGCTGCTTTGTTTGGAGATGCGAGAGGTTTCTTTAATGGAGGCTGAACTTCCTCTGACTGTTTCAGGGCTCTTTGCATCTGGCAGGTCAGACATAACCACTCTTTTGTCTAAAAAAAAAAATAGCACTATATTAGTATTTGAGTCTGTACTAAACGTTTTAGGAAAGATAGAAAGAGACTGCCCAAGTCAAGAAAATAACTTAAGTAGTTTGTATACATTTGGCTGACTGCCTAGGATGGAACTAATTCCACCTACAGATGCAACACAGTCTGGAGAGTAGAATGAGACAGAAAACTTAATTTGGTCTGGAATGACTTGAGCAGTTGAGCTGTTAGGCTATGAGGCTGGTGACAACAAATGAATTTGCATCAACATAATAAAAGAACAATTCAATTCTGTTAACTGGACAAAACGTTTTTGAGTGAAGACATTTTGATGCCCATCCAAGATGCTTCTTCAGTTCTTCTCTTCTCTAGAAGTGAAGGAGCATTTTGGGTGAGCAGAGAAATACCTTTATTCAAAAAGAGAAAACTGAGGTATTACACAGACATCTACATTAACCTTCAGATATAAAATTGTCACCCAAAGGCAAAATAATAGTTTGTACAATTAGTCTATATTGTGAGTTGGGATATCAAAGTTGGTACAAAGATTAACCAAAAAAGATCTAACAAACTTTAGTAACCCGAACTTACCTCTGAACTACTTGGCATTGGGCTAAATCCACACTGGTTGCAAACAGTACTCTTGCATTCAGTGCAGGAACTATAATTTGGTGCATCCTTGGAGCCGATGTTTAGTTGAGCCTTGCAAAGAGGACAAGTAGCTTCTTCTAACTTAACTGCACCTTGAGAGACAGTCTTCTTTGGAGGTACTGATGAAGCCTTCTCTGCTTTTGCCTGGGTTACAGGAGAAGTCTTGGTTTGCTGTGGCTGTTCTGATTTCTTCTCTGGTGCAGCTTTCTGTATGGTTGGAGTTTTGACATCTTTAGCTGTGGACATCTTTGGAGAAGTCGGGGGTGTTGTCAATGGCTGGTCCTGAACTGCTGAGGAGATCAAAGTAGAAGCCGAGCTGAAGAGAGACGAGCCAAAGCCAAACATTTTCCCTGACACAGAATCAGACGGCTTTGTAGTGTCTGGCTGAGCTTTCCCACCTAATCCAAAGAATCCACCAGAATCTGGCTGGCTCTTGACAGATGCATTACTTGGTCTTCTTGTTTGATCAGGTGTTTTCACTGTCTCCTGTGGCTTCTTTTGAGCAGGAACAGGGCCCTCCTGTTTAGCCTTTGTAGTATCTATTCTGTCTTTTTCTTCTATAGGCAAAGGCTTCTTCTGATTGGCATCTGCTGTTGTGGGGTCTTTCTTCTGGGTTTTTTCGGGTAATTTATTTGCTGTTTCAGCCATAGAAAGAGCTCTTTTTGTCTGGCAATTCAGACACAACCACTCTTTACCCTGAAAATGAAAAAAATGGTTAAATTAGTATTACTTATTATTTTGAGATGCCTAGTAAACATTCTTACTGTTAGGTCATTAGGTGAAGGGTTGAATCCACACTGTTTGCACACAGTGCTCTTGCACTCAGTGCAGTTGCTGTAGTTGGGTGGGTCTTTGGTGTTGACGTTGAGCTGAACCTTACACAGTGGACAGGTGGATTGTCCTGGTTTGACAGCTGGGCCAACTGATACTGCCGCCGTCTTTGTTGGCTGTGGTACACCTTTGTCCACTTTAGTTTGCTCAGCTGAGATCATTTTAGCCTCTTCTTTCTTCTGCTCCTCTGTTTTTTGTGAAACAGGTGACTTGGCTTCCTTTGCAGGAGACGGTTTGGGAGACAGTTTAGGAGAGACAGGTGGAGTGGAAGTAGCAGAAGTTATTAAAGTGGATGCAGAACTGAAGATAGAAGAACCAAACCCAAACATTTTTCCACCAACTGACTCCTCTGGCTTTCCAGATTCAGGAAGAGCTTTAGGAGCCCCAAACCCAAAGAAGCCTCCAGACTCTTGCTCTTTGCTCTGCCTTCGAGGAGACCGTGCTCCCTGATCTGGAGTTTTTTGGGGTTTGGCCTGTGGATCTTTCTGGCCCAGAACTTCCTTCTTTTCGGCAGGTCCACTAACTTTGTCTTGTAGCTGAGGTTCTGGGGTCTTCTTTAGTGGCATAGGCTGTGCAGTAACCTTCTCAGGAGCTGTGTCTGTCTTCTGTCCTCCAGTAGGGGCTTTGCTTGGAGACATGGTGACTTGAGGAGCCCGTGGTTCTGGTACAGCAGCTGCTCTTTTAACCTGGCAATTAAGGCATAGCCATTCCTTGATCTAAAAAAAAAAGAGAAAAAAACAAACAAAATAAACAATAAGCATTAAATTCTACAAACTCTGCCTCTGTCTACTACCAATCTATACACTAAAAATCTACATGCTTGCTTCAAAAGCAAAAGTAATACTACATTCTTGTGCAAATAAACGGATCTCATAAGAAAGCAATCACTTTATAGCAGCAACCAACATGTTAAATCTGAGTGTTAATCGTGTAAAGGATAATTAAGCTCATTTTAGCTATTTTGACATACCTGTCCTGTTAGTTCATTAGGTGAAGGATTGAAGCCACACTGGTTGCACACAGTGCTCTTGCACTCAGTGCAGTTGCTGTAGTTGGGTGTGTCTTTGGTGTTGATGTTGAGCTGAACCTTACACAATGGACAGGTGGATTGTCCTGGTTTGACAGCTGGGGCAGCTGGGGCTGCTGATGCTGCGGCAGTTTTTGCTGGCTGTGGTGCATCTTTATCCACTTTAGTTTGCCCAGCTGGAATTGTTTTAGCGTCTCCTTTCTTCTGCTCCTCTGTTTTTTGTGGAATAGGTGAATTAGCTTCCTTTGCAGGAGACGGTTTAGGAGACACCTTAGGAGAGACAGGTGGAGTGGAAGTAGCAGAAGTTATTAAAGTGGATGCAGAACTGAAGATAGAAGAACCAAACCCAAACATTTTTCCACCAACTGACTCTTCAGGCTTTCCAGATTCAGGCTGAGATTTCGAAGTACCAAACCCAAAGAAGCCTGCAGACTCTTGCTCTTTGCTCTGCCTTCGAGGAGACTGTGCTCCCTGATCTGAAGTTTTTTGAGGTTTGGGCAGTGGAGCTTTCTGGTCCAAAACTTCCTTCTTTTCAGCAGATCCACAAACTTTATCTTGTGGCTGAGGTTCTGGGGTCTTCTTTAGTGGCATAGGCTGTGGAGTATCCTTCTTCTCAGGAGCTGCGTCTGTCTTCTGGCCCGCTCCAGGGGCTTTGCTTGGTGACTTGAGGAGTTGAGGAGCCCGAGGTTCTGATACAACAGCTGCTCTTTTAACCTGACAGTTCAGGCATAGCCATTCCTTTGCCTAAAAGAAAACAAAAAATATGATATGAGCATTCAATTCTGAAAACTATCTCAGTCTACCACCACCTTGCACGCTAAGTAATCCACATTTTGAAGACAAAAGAACTGAGAAAAAAATGAAATATAATTATTGGTTATATATTAGATATTCAATCCCATTAGTGAGTGGTAGCACAGTACTACTGTCTTTGTGGATGCACTGGGACAGCCCGTTGGAACTGTAACTGCTATTCTGCAACAACATCCACTTCAAACATCAATCACAAACTCACATTATCCATACATAATGATAGTATGCCACAACTGTCACGGGGACCAAACTGCAAACTTTTGGTTTAGTGAGCAAAAGTTATGACTATGTGAGCTACAGTCGCCACATAGAAACAAATACTGTCTTAATTGTTTAGTTAGAGAGTGAAGAAAGTTTTTGCAAAATAGTAGATCAGAGGGACAACAAAATGGGTGGCTTATAGTGATTAAAACACAATAATCTGTGTGTCAATTGTGCAATAAAGCATAAAGCAAAGTTGCCATACTTGTCCTGTTAGGTCATTAGGTGAAGGATTGAAGCCACACTGGTTGCACACAGTGCTCTTGCACTCAGTGCAGTTGCTGTAGTTGGGTGTGTCTTTGGTGTTGATGTTGAGCTGAACCTTACACAGTGGACAGGTGGATTGTCCTGGTTTGACAGCTGGGGCCGCCATTTTTGTTGGCTGTGGTAAACCTTTGTCCACTTTAGTTTGCCCAGCTGGAATTGTTTTAGCGTCTCCTTTCTTCTGCTCCTCTGTTTTTTGTGGAATAGGTGAATTAGCTTCCTTTGCAGGAGACGGTTTAGGAGACACCTTAGGAGAGACAGGTGGAGTGGAAGTAGCAGAAGTTATTAAAGTGGATGCAGAACTGAAGATAGAAGAACCAAACCCAAACATTTTTCCACCAACTGACTCTTCAGGCTTTCCAGATTGAGGCTGAGCTTTGGGAGAACCAAACCCAAAGAAGCCTCCAGACTCTTGCTCTTTGCTCTGCCTTCGAGGAGACTGTGCTCCCTGATCTGGTGTTTTTTGGGGTTTGGCCTGTGGAGCTTTCTGGTCCAGAACTTCCTTCTTTTCTGCAGGTCCACTAACTTTATCTTGTGGCTGAGGTTCCGAGGTCTTCTTTAGTGGTGCTGACTGTGGAGTATCTTTCTTCTCAGGAACTGAGTCTGTCTTGTGTCCTGCAGCAGGAGCTTTGCTTGGTGACTTGATCATTTCAGGAGCCTGTGGTTCTGACATAGTCGCTGCTCTTTTCACCTGACAGTTCAGGCATAGCCATTCCTTGACATAAAAGAAAAAGAATAAAGGGGAAAAGAAGATGCATTAATGCATTGGACATATATGATATACTGTATATGATTCAGTCCATTTAGCCAACAGTAGCCCACTACTACTGTCCCCGCCGATTCCCTAGTGGTAGTCTGATTGAAATGTGGCTCCCATTCTGTGCCTAAAGCTGATTCAAGTGACAATTTACAAACTCAGGAATTCATACACTTGCAATGACAGTGTGCAACACTTAGTAGCTATAGGGATCCAGATGACAATTTTCATCTTAGTGGGGGTAAATTAATTGTACAAGACAGCAAAAAGTAAATAAGACATACCTGTCCTTTTAGGTCATTAGGTGAAGGGTTGAAGCCACACTGGTTGCACACAGTGCTCTTGCACTCAGTGCAGTTGCTGTAGTTGGGTGGGTCTTTGGTGTTGATGTTGAGCTGAACCTTACACAGTGGACAGGTGGATTGTCCTGGTTTGACAGCTGGGGCAGCTGTTGCTGCTGCTATCTTTGTTGGCTGTGGTACACCTTTGTCCACTTTAGTTTGCCCGGCTGAGATGGTTTTAGCCTCTTCTTTCTTCTGCTCCTCTGTTTTTTGTGGAACAGGAGACTTGGCTTCCTTTGCAGGAGATGGATTATGAGACAGTTTAGGAGAGACAGGTGGAGTGGAAGTAGCAGAAGTTATTAGAGTGGATGCAGAACTGAAGATAGAAGAACCAAACCCAAACATTTTTCCACCAACTGATTCTTCTGGCTTTCCAGATTCAGGCTGAGCTTTAGGAGTCCCAAAGCCAAAGAAGCCTGCAGACTCTTGCTCTTTGCTCTGCCTTCGAGGAGACTGTGCTCCCTGATCCGGAGTTTTCTGTGGTTTGGGCTGTGGGGTTTTCTGGTCCAGAACTTCCTTCTTTTCAGTAGGTCCACTAACTTTGTCTTGTGGCTGAGGTTCTGGGGTCTTCTTTAGTGGTGCAGGCTGTGTCGTATCCTTCTTCTCGGGAGCTGCGTCTGTCTTCTGGCCCACTGCAGGGGCTTTGCTTGGCGACTTGATGACTTGAAGAGCCTGAGGTTCTGGTACAGCAGCTGCTCTTTTCACCTGACAGTTCAGGCATAACCATTCCTTTGCCTAAAAGAAAATTAGAATACAATAAGGATTTAACTCTTCAAAATTTGCCCCTAACTACGACCATTTAGTAAACAGAGACAAAATGTTATTTGTCATCAAGGATTGAAGAAACAGAATCTGATGTAAGAGACAGCAAAGTGGACTTTTAGAAGTAAAATGCTAATGCTAATTGTGCAACAGTGCATAAAGGGGCTTTGACCTACCTCTCCAATGGGCATGGGGCAGAAGCCACACTGATTGCACACCGTCTCCTTACACCCAGTACATGTGTTGTAATTCGGTGGATCCTTGGATCCAATGTTGAACTTGGTTTTACACAGTGGACAGTCAATGTTCTTTGGAGCTTGTGGTGGCACTTTAGCCTCTTTCTTTTCCTGGGACAGGACACTTTTCTTCTGCCCCTCCTCTGCTTTATGGGCAGCTGCAGGTTCTCTTTTGGGAGAACCTGTTGGTGTGGGCTGTTTTGGCGAGACCTTGGGCCCAGGGGACATCTTGGGGGAGGCTTGGGCCGGAGCAGACATCTTCCGAGAGGCCGGGGGAGTGATTCGAGATTCATCCTGAACTGCTGACGATATCAAAGTGGAAGCTGAACTGAAAATGGACGAACCAAAGCCAAACATCTTTCCAGAGACAGATTCAGTTGTTTTGGACTCTTCGACTGTTTTGGGAGGCGTGTCTTTTGGTTTATCAGCAACAACCTGGGTCTGTTTAGGGTTTGGTTTGGGTTGTTCTATTTTTAGAGGAGGTTTTTGATCTTGGGGCTTGCTCTCCGCTGCTTTTGAGTCTGGTTTTGACTGAGGTTCTGAAGGAGTTGTAGTTTTCTTGGTGGGAACTGAACTAGAACCCATTAAATGACCACTCTCCTTCTCATCTTTTTTCAATGCCTCTGTCTGTTTTGGACCTGTTGATTTGGGTTGTGCAGGTGTTTTATTGGCCACATTTGGGGATTTCATTGTAGGTCCTTCACCTTGAGATTCATGAGCGGCTCTTTGCATTTGACAATTCAGGCATAACCATTCTTTTACCTAGTGAGAGAAAAAAATAATTAGACCATGCAGTGCAATATTAATGAAGGATATATTAATTACTGAGAATAAAAATAGTCACAAGTGACAATCAGGTGATAGAAAAGGCCACAAAAGGTGGATTTTGACAAATTCAGAACTCAAAATTTTTCAATCAGGGCATTGGCAAAGCCTTTGTCAATCATATTTTTTATTGTATTAATGAATACACTAAAAATGAACTATTTGGATCTTTTTTAATTACAGTTAAATTTCTAATTAATTTGACACTGAACATTTTACACACATGAAGAAGCACTAACATCTGTAGATGTCTAGGTCATTAGATTTTAAGCATTACATACTAGGGCTGAAGAACTTTAGTCGTTTAGTTTATTAATCGGTCAATGGTGTCTTAGTTGACCAAAATTTGTATGAGTCGACTAATTTTATTTAGATGTTAAGGATTTATATGTGACAACAGCATGAAAGGAGAAGTTAGTGAGTGTTTGGTATTTTCTTGGTATTTATATGTAAAAAGCAGATTGAACTCATGATTCTCAAGTTGAGTCTGTCTTTATATAAATACATTGTTTCCTTGTACTTTTTTGTATAAATAGTTGTTTTGCATGAGCTGCAGTTGTAGGCTTGTAGTGCATTTTGGGTCACATATATAGATATACACAATACTTTAGACAACTAATCAATTGGCAGGACATGTCTTTAGTCCACCAAGTATTTCCAAACATACTTCCATTTCCAACATCAACTTTTGTAATTTTGCTAATTGCTCTGATTTGATTACAGTTGATTTTGCAACCATATTCACCAGCAAATATGTAAATCTACATTTCTTTTCCCCCGACATGTCACTTGCACCCTCATACTCTCTACCTTCACTTTGATTACCTCTGTCATGTTTGGCACTGGACTGAACCCACACTGATTGCACACTGTCTCTCTGCACTGGGTGCACGTGTTGTAGTTGGGAGGATCCTTGGAGCCTGCATTGAGCTTTATTTTGCAGAGTGGACAGTTGGATGGCACTGCTTTATTTGCGGTGGGAGCAGTTTGTTTCCCTGGCTGAGACGGAGCTTTTTCAACTTTGGCTTGGGGCAGTGAAGTTGCATTTGGCTGATTAACCTGACCTGGTTTCTTCTCCTCATCTTTTCGCAGAATTTGAGGTGATTTTGTTGTCTTGGCAGTAGGCATTTTTGGAGATACTGGAGGCGTTGTTTTCTCATCTTGCGCTGCTGAAGTTATCATTGAACTTGCAGAGCTAAATATTGAAGAACCAAATCCGAACATTTTCCCACCTATTGACTCAGCTGGTTTTGTAGGTTCTGCTGGAGGTTTTGGACCACCAGAAACACTTTGTGGTTTGGACTCCATAGGCTTGTTGACCTCCTTGGATTTCAGAGTAGGAGCCGGACTACCTTGGACCTGTTTTTCTGGATTTTTTCCACTGTCAGGCTTTACTAGTTGCTGCGCTGGTTGTGGTTTCCGCTGAGGAGATCCTGGTGGGCCTGCACTTTGAGTTGTGGGCTTTGATAGGTCTTTCTTCTGAACCTGGGGAGATGGTTCCTTCTTCACTGCACCAGCTGGAGCTGAGGCCTTATTTGGGGAAGTCTGGGGTTTCTTAGATGGCATTGCTTGTTGCTCTGATGAACCTAGAGCTCTATGCATCTGACAGTTGAGGCATAACCACTCCTTTACCTAGATAGAAAGAGATGGAGGTAAGTGTAATGATAAAATTGAAATGCAGTAGTCGCTTTTTGCATAATGTAAACCTAACATAAAAGCATTTGAACAAATCAAATCCTAACCCTAATAAGTTATGTTATCGTGTCTTTGGATTCACAAAACTGCACAACTCAGAAATGAATCATGCTGAGTTATATATATATATATATATATATATATATATATATATATATATATATATATATATATATATATATATATATATATATATATATATATATATATATATATACACACAATCAACAGGGAAACAAGGAAAATTGACTCTTTCTTCTCCAATTCTAGAATCTAAAATTCTATTTTCAAGTTATTCTAACTCATACTCAACTTTTTCTCATGAATGTTGTTTTCCCCCAGAAAGTGCAGTGTAAAAGCAGAACAAAATTCACACAGATGCTGTCTTAATCTAAATAAAAAACATTTTATTTATTACAAACTTGAGCTATGAGCCATGTGAGTCACTATATTAGGCTCTGGGAGAGAGGCGGTCCAAGGGTGATCCACCCTGCTTCACCTTTATGTCTGATAAAGCTGTTCTAAAGCTGTCCTAATAGACAAATGTGTCTTGCATCTGAATGCTAATGTCAAGACCAGCACTAGTGTCAAGAGGTTTGTGAGAACAAGGGACTGAAGTAAGTATTTAAATATTTACTTCAAAAATGAAGTACATATTTAAATACTTACTTCATTTTTGACAATGTCTGAGGTAATCAGGTACGCCAGGTTTAATGTGCATATTTAATCTTTGCTGTATTAATAATGGACTTACTCATCCATAGGTTTAATATTTTTTTCCCAAATGACAATTATTAATTGGCTCAGACAGTTTTATAACAGAACCTGCAATATAGCACAATAATCAATATTTCTCTATGGAACTAACTAAATAAGTGCATTTAGTGTATGGAAATTGTAAGAAAATCTAGACTACCATTCAAGAGAAAAAAAATGGTATAAAAAAGCCTTCTGATTAGCTGAGGACAGAGACACAAAGTAGCTGTGTATGGAGAGTCATGTGACATAATTTCAATTTGACATATTATAGACTAAAAGCTATGTTATGCTCTTTTTCTGAATATTCTTACCTCCTTGACATTTGGCATGGGGTTAAATCCACACTGGTTGCACACTACGCTCTTGCACTCGGTACAGGTGTTGTAGTTGGGGGGGTCTTTAGTTCCCACATTGAGCTGGAGTTTACACAGCGGACAAACTGATTTTCCCGTTGGATTCTTTGTCTGCTCCTTTGGCTGACCCCTCCCTTCTTCCAGTTTCCTCTCTGGCTCTTGTTTCTTGGCAGCAGCAATCGGAGTGGGTTTAGACTCACTTTTGGACATTTTGGGTGAGATTGGGGGCGTACTTTTGGATTCATCCTGGACCGCTGAGGTTATCAGAGTCGAGGCAGAGCTGAAAATGGAAGAGCTGAATCCAAACATTTTCCCGGTGACCGACTCTGCTGGTTTGGCTGGCTCGGGTTGACTTTTTGGAGGGCCAAACCCAAAGAAGCCTCCCGTCTCCTGCTGCGGTGGAGCTGGAGACATGCTTCTTGGCTTTTGAACAGTCTGGTCCCCTGGTTTCAGAGGAGGGCCCTGGGTTGGTTTAGCTCCAGGTGGTTGGCTGGGCTCCTTCTGGTTGTCTTTGTCCAGTACCTTGACTCCCTCAGTCTTGGCCGGAGGTGGTTTTCTCTGTGAAGCAGGTTGGGTCGCTGCGGACTTTTTCACCTCAGGCTCAGGTCCTCCAGAGGCAAGCTTCACCTGGCAGTTCAAGCACAGCCACACATTCCCCTGAAAGACAAAGAGACAGGGAATGGTGATTAGCCTTTGGGTTTATATGTAATAACGGTTTATGACATAACAACAAACATAACAACAAACAACTCCAAGTATTCCCTAACTCAAGAACCACAGGCAAGTGAACCTATGCACTACAGAAGTCTATTGTCAGTTTGTGCAATTAAACTTACTTGTTTTAATGATACTGATGTCCCAAATCAAATATTAAAATGCATGCTGCTATGCCAGAATGCATTGTTTTGTTGCAGAATGTTAAAAAAGTGGCGAGGAGTGCATAGACCATAATCCTTTGCTCAGTTTCACTGCAGCCAATATAATAGAAATGTTATTAGATGCTTTTAATCTAAGTGGTTTGGAATATAAGAAAAATATTCCTATAACAGCTTTCCACAATTTATAAATACAATTTCATGTGGTGAATATCGTGATAATGGTACTATAATAATTTGATTGTTACATGCAAACTGGACAACAGACAGCACAACAGCATTGCTGTGGTATCAACCTTTCCCTGCAGCTGGAATGTCATAAGGTTTGAGTTTTCATAAAAATCCATCCTGTGCCGCTAAACTTTTGCACTGCAATATCAATCTGGCTTTTGCCAGGTTAATCTTGTGATATGACCTACAGACATATAATGGAATATGTAAAATATAAATTGTAAATAGTGTTCTAAAGCTTAAGAACCTAATCATATTTCAGCCAGACCCAGAGGCTAACTATGTAGACAACATGAAGAAAATATTGTCAATTTTCTTTTTGTTTTATCTTTTGAGTTATGATTTGAACTCTAATATCATAAAAATAATAAAACATTTTCTTATTTCTCTTAGACTTTGACTCGGTAACCACAGCCACAGTACAACGTTATAGTATAAATCTGCCTTTAGTGCATTGTCATTAGAGCAGCCCAAAGGTTGTCGGTCTGATTTCTGCTACTGGGGATGCACAGTGAAAAAAAAAAAAAAAAAAGCAAGACCTTTACCTACTTTGCCTGTATTATTATTGTTATATTTTTTGCTGACTAGGCATATTTATGATTTGCAGAATTGACATGCATTCCAATCAAAAGTAAAGACTACTACAAAGATATTAGACACATATCTTTCAAAGCAGATACAGTACACATCCCTTTAGTAATAGCTGACTAGCACAGTAAGCATCATTTTGCAGAGCACACATCACTGGAGAGATCGGATAGCCTTGGCCCGTCCTCTGCCTGTTGGGTTGCTAACTTAGCACTGTGCATTAGATTACAGAGTCAAGTATCAGGCCCTTTGTGCAGAAGAGAGCTGAAGAAACCATGTCCGCTTTTCCTGCTCTGTGCTATCTTTACTAGCCTCCTCCCTGGACGCTCTGGGGGTATTCTAGTGAGAGACTATGCCAGAGTTCATATTTAGCTGCTACCAAAACAAAAGAAACAATTACTCTAAATGATATGAGAAAAAAAAATATTTTCAATAAATGCTCATTACTGCAATAACTGTATTATTACACTATTTCAATGCACTTTCTGACATAATATGATCATCTGAATTAACACAAACATATGTCTTGTGTCTTAATGCAACAGTGGCTCAGTTGGTTGAGTGTTTGTCCACTGATCTGAAGGTTAGTGGTTGGAGTCCCGCTCTCAACATAAACATCATTGGTTGAGCAGTCAGATCCACTGACCCACAGGTTGGCGGTTCAATTCCAGCTCCCACAAATGAATACTGTTGTTGTGTTCTTAACCTACCTCGCTCCCAGTGTCTGTGTACCCTGGTGTAGGAAGCTGTGTGAATGGGTGAGTGGTTGCTTGATGTACAGCGCTTTGAGTGCCTGGAAAGTGCAAAAGCTCTATATGAAAATGTGACCATACACCATGGAATGTACTAATGAAACAAGTGTATCGGGACTAAATCTAGAGGGTGCTGTACCCAATTTTTTCCCTTGTATTTGTCTTACCCCAGTGCAAATATATTGTATAAGCAGCACTTAAGCAAGCAAAACATGTCCTACTGTGTACTGTCTGCATCTAATTATAAAGCTAAATTATAAAAAAAAAAAAACAACAAAAAAAAAACTAAATATAAAGTGTTTATTATTATTATTATTATTATTATTATTATTATTATTATTATTATTATTATTATTATTATTATTATTATTATTATTTTTTTTTTTTTATTTATTTATTTATTTAAATTTAATCTGGCTATAACTTTTTATGTCATATTAACTTTACTTTTTATTCAAAAGCGTTTGAATGAAAAGTCACATAGAAGTACAAAGGGTTTTCTATAAGACAATGAAAATGAACGAAAAAGTATGATTTAACTGTTGTTTTGTTGAGGTGAAAGTAATGTTTGAAAACTTTAAAATAAAAATTGTACATCATGTCATGTTAAAAGAGGGGATATTGTGCAAAATTGACCTTCTATTATGTTGTAACGTTCTTCCCTCATCCAAAACATGTCTGAAGGGGTTCTAGATGTCATGCATTGAACCCTCCTTATGGTTAGCAGCACAATCCTATTCAAAGCTGAGACCACAGGCCTACGTCACTCATGCTCCTACAAAGCCATTTTTCATTAATATACGAAAGAATGATACAAAACAATAAACTATAACTTGACAAACCTGATGCAATGTGCAGTAGTTCCATTAGCAAAATGCACATTGATTGTGTTGTGTTAGAGCTCTGAAGGGGGAGTGACTTAGCATGGAGAGCAAAGGAAGAGGGAACTGATATTCAAGTATCGATATATATATACTCACTCTAACTCTTAGGGTATCGATACTAATTAGTATATGGACATTTTAAGACTGGCATAATTTTTTGCAATTTTTTCAATGTTTTGTGTCAAAAACACTTTTAACAGCAGCACATTGGACTGATCCGTCTGTCAGATGTCCTGTTTGTCCTTTCGAGCCTATTTGAAGCACTTTTGTGTACATATATTTATTTTTATTATTTATTTATTTATTAATCACTTCATGCTTAAGAGACCAGTTAGGCCAGTATTGAGTATTGAAAAAAAGACTAAAAAACTAAAATGAAACTTATTAAACATGTTAATACATTGTTTTTGGCAAATGCAGCATTTAGAAAACAACATAAGGTAACATGGTGATCTAAACATATAAATGTGCAATACCCCCTCTTTAATCACTTCTACAGTACATGAAAAGGTAGTTTCTGCACCCACAGCAGCACAGTGGGGAATAGGGAGCTATAGATCATGATTCTTCTCATTGACAATAACATCAAGCAGTAAGTTTATTGAAATAGTAAAAATGTTGTGCACTGTTTCTGTTCTGTAATAGTAATTTTCCGGCACACAGCGACTACAGCTGCTGAGCCAGCTCCTGCTAGAGTACTGCCTCGTGATGGACTGTGGACACAAAATAATGGCCACTTCACAGGAGCATTTGTTCAGTGAAAGATGTTTTTGGTTTATAATCTGGTTTCTGTTTCTTTCACCAGGACACTATAATGGTCTAAACAACTGCACAGCTAGAAATGACTTTGAGCAATATTCACAGGGCTTGGTGCTTTATATTGAATGAACTAGGGCTCGGTAATGAATAGTATTTGAATAGAGTTGAAGATTTACTCATTATTTCATTAAACATGTTCAAATAAAATATAGAGTTTGTGATAACAATTCCAATGCTGATTTATTCTTTAATTATATAAACACTAAACCTTTTATTAGTGTTTTAGTTTTCAAGATGATTATCCAATCAGAAAGTAGGATGAGTCTCACTTGAGTCTTTCATTTGGGTTGCCAGGTTCAATGCTGAAACACAGTTGGTACAAACCTAAAAAGAATTTTCTCTGATCTAAATGGTCACTACCTAAACCCCAGCATCTGCATCAAGTCATTAATCAGTGCCAGTGCAGCCTCTGCAGCTCAGTGAGTGAATTCTGTAGGTTCTGAGCACATACTGAGGAAAACTTGTATGTGGTTAAGGCACTGGCAACCCAGGTTCAGTTGTGCCTATAGTACCCCTTTTTATAATCAGAAAGAGTGCAGGCTACATAAATTTTTGCCAAATCTCCCAGCCCTGGAATGGACCCACTAAAAAGTATTAAGTTTTTGTTTTATCATGATTAGACAAAAGAGCTGAGTGGAGATCGACGGATATGGGTTTTTCCATGGTCACTGCCAATACGATTGTTTAAGATCCAGAGAAACAATGGCTGATAAGCTCCACCGATGGTACAGATTTAAGGTCGATAGCTGATATGCAACTAAGTGTAAATATCATTCTGATATATCGGCCAACCCGTATATCTGTCTATTTCTAGAGCTGAGCGAGTCACAAAATATTCAGAAAATATGTTGGATTAATTAATACAACATTTTACATTTTACAACATTACATTTTCCCTCTATTTTTCTGCAGGCATTGTGAACAAACTGAGTGAATTAACTACTAATTTCAGATATAATTCTACATCTGAAATAAATTTGACAGTTTAGCTAACATTTACTGCCTCAAGATTCAAACATTTTCCAAAACAAGAACATGACTCACCTCTTTGTCATTTGGCATGGGGTTAAATCCACACTGGTTACACACGATGCCCTTGCAGTCCGTACATGCATCGTAATTAGGTTTCCCGGACGAGCTGTTCAGTCCAGTATGACATAGCGGACAAGCTAACGGTACATCCTTTAGCGAAATTGCAGACGCTTTAGCCTTTGACGTATCCGTAGTTTGAACTTTCGCTTGCCCTTTTCCCGTAGGCTTTTCTTGTGCCTTTTCCTGGTCCACTTTTTTGCCAGGGTTTGCCGGTTGGACTTTTGGAGAAACCGGTGGAGTTGTTTTGGTTTCATCCGAAGATATCAAAGTTGTCGCAGAACTCAAAAAGGAAGAACCAAAACCAAACATCTTCCCAGTGACGGAATCCTTAGATTTTGCCGTGTCCGTTTTGGAACCGCCGAACCCAAACAACCCACCAGACTGTTGAGGAACAGGGGGGGCATCACTACTTTGTTTGCCCAGATTTGCATCAGATTTCGGGGGTAGTTTTTGTGTCTCCGTGGTGGCTTTTGGATCTTTTGGGTTAGGTTGGGATTTTAAAGGGGAGGTTGATTGGGCGATGTCTTTCTTCGCAGGCGTAGGAGATTTCTGGTTTGGAGAAGGAGTTGGTTTCTTCATCTGTGGCCCTGATGGTGGAGGACCTTGGGCTCTTTGCATCTGGCAGGTAAGACACAGCCACTCCTTTCCCTATAAGAAAGAGCACAGTTATTAATACATTTTGTTTAAGTTAAAGTTACTTATATGCTAATAGCTGACATCAAATTTAATATTTAACACTAATGGTCAAACTTGCTTTTATAATACTTGTTACTAAGGGTTAACAGAGAGGTCACGTTATATGTTATTTATTACACATTTAGTTTAGTCTGAAGCGACAATGTAACAATAAACTAGGCTGAAAATAGAGATCTTCCTCACTAGAACGAATCTGGACACCCTGATGTTACGATGTAGGTGGTACATTTATTTAATGTGATCACGAATCTCATAGTGATGTGACGTTAATGAACTAATCGGCTCTTTTGAAAGGTTTCTTAACGTGAATGATTGGAACCAGATCTCATTTTTTAAAAGAACCGCATCTTTTTCTTTCAGATTTGTATGCGTTTTTATCCTAATTTATGCTAAACCAACACCAGAGTCAGAACAGAAGCAGAGCAGGCGGCACAAGTGAGAGATTTGGGAACAAAAAAACATATTTGGCATCATATTAACAGTTGGTTTTAAAATTATTATTATTATTGTAGCGCAGTGTTTTGTTTAGTTTATGCATAATTCCAAAGGGTAAACACACTCCCACTCTCAGTTGTAACCATTTTAAACGCACCTGGTCGATTCTCTCTGTTATTAGTTTGTAGATAAAATTAGTGCTCACATCGGCTTCTGACATATAAATAAATAGTAAAAGAGCCAGACTTTTGAATGGCTCTTTGACATGAACTGATCCAAAACATTCAGATCCCATAATAGAGCCAAATGTCCCATCACTAGAATCACAATAGTTAAGTTTCAACAACTCTGTTATGATACTAAGCAATAGGCAAAATACACAATAGCAATTTCAATACAACCCAAATAATGTAAAAGCCCATTTCTTTAGGCAAAAAATCTGTTTTATATTCATGTTTATTTTGTAGAATAGGGATGCAAGATTAATCGCAATTATAAGTAGAATAATTTCCTCCACAAACACACAAAATATCCTATCTGCGTGAAAAAAAAGAAAAAAAAAAAAGACGTTGAACACATCTATTAGTAAAATATAAATTGCAAATATAATCACAATTGCAAAATACATATTTTTCCCAAATCCTTCATCCCTAATATTGAAACAGCCTTCTTTTTACTCAGGTCAAGCAGGTAAACAGCAGGAGAAGTACTTGTAATTTCAACGATTTATGACTTTATAATTTTCTCTTCTCTTATTTCCTTTTTACTCAAAATCAAAAAATATTCTGCACATTGAAACAGCTTGTGTCACTGTGACCTTAAAGCTGCCACAGTGCCAGCACTTCCATTATTACATCTCCTACATGTGCCTGTCACTCCGGGGCCACAGGCAGTATTACAGAGTGTCAGCTGGAATGTCATTCAAAAGAGCAATAGGGTTTTAGTAGAGCTAATTTATTTATTTTAAGGGGTTACGTCTGCATGGCCCGCTTTGATAATACAACAAAGTACAGCTGTTTGATTTTGTGTTGATGCTAAATGAAGACGCTATACCTGCCCTTTCTTTGTAGCTAATATCAAAAGACCACTACTATCTACTTTAGTTCATTAGGTCATTTCGGCTAAATTTTGCAACCCATCAGCCATTTGTGCCTCAGAAGCCAAACGATCAGCCTCCTCATCTTATCTTCACCACCACTGAGTCTAGATGGGGATAGATTTCTCCTAGCATGTCCATCACATCATCACATTGTGGACAAATCTACCAAGTTTAAACTCAAAATCTTACCAGTGTGACATATTCTCATACCTAACAACGTCAAGAATAGTTACAAAGAAAATTGGTTTATCTCTTATCATCACAATGTCATACGATTTATTTTATTTTATTTTTTTATTTTGGAAGCAAACCATGTTATTTCAGTTCAGTGTAGCATATTCCAAAAAAAAAGAAAAAAAAAAAGAAAAAAAAGGAAACCTATAAAGAGCTTTTTTGATCTGGCTGTTTATGTTAGTTTGACACTACTAATTGGGATATAGAAAACATAAACGCTCTTTCTTCTCACAATAGTCTTTACAGTATATTTTACATAATACTGTAATGATCTGATATTTTGTGTTAAGTTCAGAGTTGTTGTTTTTGTTCCTGTTTATGTGTTGTTAATGCAGCTGCTTTTGTTTGTGACACTTGGTTGCTATGCCGACAAATTGAAGTGAAGGTTTTAATCGTACAGTGAGTTGAGAATTGAGAATGCTGCCGTTTTGCTCTCGTTTTGGTGTGGCCAAACAGACTACAGTAACCAGAAGAAATTTTCTTTCACCAGAATGATACATTACGATATTTTAATGTAAATAGGCCTGGGACGATATTGAAATTGTGTGTGACGATTATCTTGGCCAAAATAATTGCGATTAACGATTACTGTATATCACGATAATGATTGAAGTTGTTATAGATATGAAGAATTCTAACTTTAACAGACAATATTATGGATAAACAGGGCTGTTAACTGAAATTTGGAGACCCGGGGCAATAAGCCTCACATGGCGCCCCGGTAATACAAATGAATAAAAAGAGAGGCCAATTCTGACAGACAGCAGACCTCTTTGCTCCCCCCTGTTGACTTCCCTGTGGATAAGTCGATTTTTCTGCACATTTTGGTGATATAAGAGCAATTATCTTTGTTGGCGATTATCACGATTGTATCAATGTCCCACAAACAATTATTGTCAACCCCTTTTATCACAATAAACGATATTATTGTTTATTGTCCGATTTCTACCTGTAAATGTCTTGGTTGAGGTTCAAGTGTCTCATGAAATTGCCAGAAAAATCACTTTATACCCTTGTTTGGGAGATTACACTAGATGTTTCTGTCTCTTTTTCAATTTTTCAGTCTCCCACCTCTGTCCTCACATGCCCATATAATGTATAATGTGCAATGCGGTCATTTTTCTCAAATGCATGAACATTTTTGGAATTGTTTATTTGAAGTATATATGTCATATTGAAAATCTAAAATATTTTGGATTTAAGTGGTTATCATTAGAACATAACATGATTTATGAAATATTTGAATACATTTGATTGATAAATACTCACAGAGGCGTCTGGCGGGCTGAATCCGCACAGGCTGCACACCTCCGTCTTACACTGCGTACACGTTTTGTAGTTGGGCGGCTCTTTGGTGTCCATGTTCAGCTGTGTGGTGTTACAAACTGTGCAGATCCGAGACTTAGCTCCGGCTTTAGCCACAGCGGGCGATGCGGACCCAGCCCTGGGTGCTCCGGCCGATCCTGACTTAGGTGGGCCTTGCTGACCTGGTTTGGGTGACCCTGCCTGTTGCCTCCCTACATTAGGCGATCCTTGCTGTGAACCAGGTTTGGGTGCCCCTCCGACATTGGCTGCCCCTTGCTGACCAGGTTTCTGTGCCCCTCCTACATTGGGTGCTCCTTTTTGACCTTGCTGTTGCCTTCCTACATTAGGCAACCCCTGCTGTGAACCGGGCTTGGCTGCTCCTTGAGTTTGACCCACTACATTTGGTGCCCCTTGCTGACCAGGTTTGGGTGCTCCTCCTACACTAGGTACTTTGGTTTGCCCTTGCTGTGCTCCAGGTTTGGACCCTAATTCAGTCTTTGTAGGTTCTTTTTGCTGTGTTTTGCCCTGTCCTTGCTCTGTGGACTTGGGCGCAGAGTCCTTTTGACCAGTTTTTGAACTTTGGTCTAGAGTTCCTGTTTTATTTTGTTGCGTTGGTTGACCTCCAGGTTTAGCTGCGCCTTGGGGACCCTTCGCAGCCTGTGGTCCCCCATTGGACTGTCCATTTTGAGGCTGTCCCTGGCTCTGTGGTCTTTGTTGCTGCGTTGGACCTCCCTTTCCCTGGCTAGCTGCGGGTTGTTGCGTCCCTTGTTGGGCTTTCTGGTTCTTATCACCTTCTCCATCGTCCCCAAACAACCCAAATTTGTTGACCGCAGAGGAGACGGCACTGAGCGGGTTGGAACCACTTAAAAACTTGGAAGAAAACATGGCGGGATCTTCGGAGTCCTCCCCGGAGTCCTCTTCCTCCTCCTCAGAGTCCTCCTCCTCCTCCTCGCTGGAGTCTACAGGACTGTCCGATTCGGAGCAGGAGCTGGGACCCGGTTGTCCCGCAGAGGGCTGAGGGGGGGCGGGGGCTGTGGAGAGGGCATTAACCGCCCCGGTGCTGCTGCTGCTACTGCTGCTGCTGCTACTGCCTGGGCTCTCCTCGGGCTCTGCATCTAGGTCCGACTTTCTGCAAAAAGTAAGAGAAAGGGGAGGAACGTGAGAATTTATAAAGAGATTTATGATGGAAAGAGACTTGTCCTTTTTTAGACTAAAATCTATAAATGTTCTGGCACAAATGATGACAAGATAAAATGGTCGCACAAAAGGTTGGACTCAAATGACATTTCATAACATTTTACACTTCTAAACTGAACCAGAGAGCAGATAATAATTCTAGGGCTGAAGTTGACAAAATAAATTGTAAGTAGTCTAAAGACTGTCCTGTGATGGATTAGTCAACTATGTATCTGACCCAAACTGCACTCACAAGTGTACAACTGTACAGGAGTTCATTCAAAAACAAGTGTTCCTACAAAAAAGTATTAGGAAACACTGAAGAAGAAACTTGTGAATCATGAGTTTAAAGGTCCTATATTACAACAATTGACTCTTGTAAGCTTTAAGCCATGTTATAATGCTGTTATTTCCTAAAAGCATACCTGGAGTTATGTTTTGTTTCATTCACACACGTTTGAGTAATCCTACATTATTAGTTTGTCTACATCTTCAAAGCCCAAAATGCTCTGTTCCACCTTGTGATGTCATGAAGCGGTAGTTTTCAAATTAGCATCTACCTCTTACCTTTTGATCAGTCGAGATTGACAATTCCAGGTCTGAAATCATCCAAATGATTCTAGTGAAGAGATATGGTTTATAGGCGATACTTGCTGTGGTAATACAGTGGAGCACTTCCTGTATTACCACATGACATCACAAGGTGAAACATAGTGTTTTCAGCTTGAGAAAAGAACACAGCCTAAATATACAGGGTTTTTGGGTTAAACATGTGTGAATGAAACAAAAGACAACTCCAGGTATGTTTTTGATGAGGAAAGAACATTATAACACAGATCAGAAAACAGTGTATGGACTCTTTAATCTGCCTTTTATATAAAAATCCAAAATACTCCATAAGAAACAAAAACTGGATGAATTTTCAAAAACAAAAATGAATGACGGGCATTTTTTCAGGGTAGAAAATGTTGAAAATCTTCACATCAAACTTGAGAATGGCATGAACGCAATCTTTTGACCCATAGTGATCAATTTTAATGGCAGATGCCCTTCCCGTCTCAACCAGATACATTACTGTGACTCGAGAGCCGTCAAGGAAGTGTCTCGCCCGGGGACACAATGATTGTATGAGCTCAATTGGGATTCTAAACAGCGAGCCTCTAGTTCTAACATAGACACTTAAACTGCATTAATTAGCCTTGACTTCCCCTTTTTTCAGTGTTTATAATTTGGCAACATGTATTTGTACGGCCTGGCAGAAACAGCAGTTATGTTTATCTATCTGGGGGCTATTTGGATAGAGTGGATATTTGCTGCGCCTACTGTCTGGCAATAACTCTTTTGTTTAATCAATGGTGTCTGGTAATCCCACAGAAGGGCAAGAATTTATTTTCAATTTCAGTTTCTCCAAGCACCAAGTTTCTGATTTGATTCCCTGAAAATTCGGGACCTTTTTCAACCAGGACTACAACAGGACTAGGGTCGTCAAAAGTATTGAAAATCAGATACTAATCGATATTAAAACCAATAGTGACACTAGATATGTCTCGTTGAAGTACGTTGATGTATCGATGCTAAAAACATGTTCACAAGGCAAGATATAAGCTTACCAGAACAATTTTGAGCTTTATCTGAACTAATATAAGATCTGATGGTAACATGAAGAAACTACTATTATTTTGTGAATGAAAATTATATTATATTACTAAAGAGGAGCATGTTTTATCTTAATTGAAGAATCTTAATTGTTGTCGAGTACTGAGTCAATTCCTTAGTATCAAAATTAAGTTTGAAATTTTAGTATTGTGATAAAACTAACCAGGACCAAGCAGGGACTAAACGAGGAACTGAACCAACAAAACCACCTCTATCCATAGATCTGACCTGTAACTTAGCATGGTGGCATTACCCGCTCGTCTCCTTGGAGATGCATATGTTTTGTGTCCAGAGGCATTGGACTCTTGGGGGATAAAGGGCAGTGTTTACCCAGGGCCCAGTGCAGGGAGAGGCCCCTCACAAAGTCTGTAATGGATGTTTTTATTAGACAACATGTAGTGCTAATGCTACTGTGGAACCTTTCAGAAAAAGCAACCGCATATCCATGGAGATAAGTGAGGGAAGTTTAATGTCATGTAATATCAGGTTCCAGTCCCCAGAAAAGATAGACAGTGATTTTTTGGACAATTTTTAAAGAGGGGGTATTTTACTTCTATGGCATATAAATTGCTAACACATAACACATTTAGATAAACTTTTATTGCTATATTTGCCGAAAACAATGTATTAACATGTTTTACAAGTTTCACTTCACACTTTCAGTTTTTCACACTTGGAGTCCCCCTTCCCTTTGCTCTCTGTGCTAAGTCACTCCACCTCCAGAATGCTATTACATTACAATCAGCACACATCCCGCTAATGAGGTTTGTCAAGTTGCTGTGTGCAGTTTTGTATCATACTTTTGGATATTTAAGGAGAACTGTTGTGTGGGAGCATGGATGATGTCGGTCTATGGGCTGAGCATTGGAACAGTTTTTACACCTAAACCATAAGGAAGGGTCGATTAGGACCCAGGGGAGATCGCTAAATTACTGAAACATAACATGCGTGAATGACATCTAAAATCTCTTCAGGCATGTTTTTGACAAGGGAAAAACATTAAAACATGGTAGAAAGATTTAAAAAATAAATTTTAAAAAATATATTTTTTGCATACCCCCTCTTTATGTTGAGGTTGTATGCTAATCTATGTGTGCATGTTTAAAACTGATCAAATGCAAATATGTTTATAAAATCAAGTATATATTTTCGTTTGTGAAAAGGTTTTGTCCTTGGAGGCTGATTTTGCCGTTGACCCTCCTTGATTCTTAACTACATCTTGAATAGTGTCTTGATTACTCTCTGATTTCCTCTTGAGAGCAGCTGGGCTGATAAAAACTTGAAACTTTAGCACAGGCCATTTTATGTGTTTTATCATGGTATTGTCGCAAATATAATGCAATTCAGTATATTGCAAAGTTTATGTTACTCATTAACAATTTTCATTTAAATTTATATATTCCTTTTTTCGGTCTTGCTTAGAATTTGATGCATTATGAGATACTGCATTATTACCATATTAACCCAGTCTAAACTGGACTACACCAGTGTCAAAATTCTGACGAACCCAGAGCCAGGGCGAAGGCTGCTTTCACACTGCATGTCAAATCTGATGTTTTCCTCCAAATGTGACCTGGATCTGAGTCTGTTCTTTTGCTGAGTGAATAAACAAAAGTCACGTTTATCTGACTTTTACGGTGCTTGTTAGAGAAATTCCATGTCTGCGCTGTACTGGGGGCTCTCACTGCCAGCTCAACACTTGTTATCTTACCCGAGATCAGTCAGAGGTATAATACTCCCTATAAAGGATCTATAGTCAGACTGGAGTGCACTACACTGGAACGGACAACACTATCATAATATCTTGAGGGTTCATGTCTCCAGGTGCTGAGTCCTATGCTGATGTAAATAAATATCTGATGTGTTAGAACTCCTCTTCTCTTCAACTCTCAGGCAACTACAATTTATTCTACAACATTGCTGAGATGCCACAGGTACCAGATGTTTTCACTAATAAAGGCAGGAATGAAACACAATTAAACATTCAAACGTCTGCCAGACAACAGTATGAACTAAAAGTAAAGTGAGAGTTTAAAGTTAATTAGTATTTTGAGAAAGACAGTGAGTCAAACGTATAAATTTAAGCCCATTTAGGTAAAAAATAAAGATGACACATTTTTTGGTAATTATATGTTGAATTGTTGTGCTCACTATCATTTCATATATATATGTGTGTGTGTGTGTGTGTGGGGGGGGGGGGTGTGTGTGGGGGTGGGGGTGTGCGTGCGTGCGTGGGGGTGTGTGTGTGTGTGCGTGGGGGTGTATTTTGTTTCATTCACACATGTTTGAGCTTTATTATTAGTCTGTCTACATCTCCAAAGCTCAAAATGCTCTGTCCCACCTTGTGAAGTCATGAAGCAGTAGTTTTCAAGTTAACAACTATAGTAGAAGCCAAAGTCAACTGGATAAAAAGTTGTGGGAGCGCAGACGTTTCGCTGCTCATTCAAGCTGCTTCTTCAGTTCTGGTCAAATTGCTGTTGGACACTGCCTTATATCTGAGACGAGGGGCTAACTACACTGAAACTGGAAACAGCTTTTATTTGCAGTTTCTGTATGGCTTGTGTAGGCTAGACATACTTAACATATTCATACAACTCTTAATGGGTGTTTTCACACACTATTTCACATTATTATTCTCTTTGTTTGCTTTGGGTCTGAGGATGGAGTTATAGATGGGGGACAGGTGACATCTAAGGCCCCCATTCCTGTTCAAAGAAGGACTCTCTTTCTTAACAAAAATTGCTTATTTAACTCCCATGTCAAACCATTTCTTTTCTCTGACTAAGGTCTGAACCTCACTATCTTCAAAGGACTGGTAAGTGGCTTTGAGATGGAGATGTACGGTGGACTGGGGTCCAGAGGAGCTCTCACGATTGTACATTCTCTAATGGAGTGGCTATGTTATCTCTCCAATGTATTGCTCACTGCACTCTTCACTACACTGAATGGAGTAGAAGCTTCAGAGAATTTTTAACAGTGTAAAATGCCCGTCATTTCAAACCTACAAACACTTTAAGACAGAAACTGGTTCACCCAAAGGACAAAACTCCGAGCCATAAACAAAGCAATGTGGCAGTGATAGATATAAGGCAGTGTCCAACAGCAATCTGACCAGAACTGAAGCTTGGTTGAGCTGCCAAACTTTTTGTCCAGTTGACAGATTTAACTTCTTCTGGCTTCTAGTATAGATCAGACCTGGACGACTGAAGGTTTACACAGACAAGTTAACCGCTACCTTTTACTTTTAGTTCAGGGATGTTTTTGATGAGGAAACAACATTTTAATATAGATCAGAAAACAGTGTAATGTGGGCCCTTTAAATGGTATAGCCTGTGACAATGGTATCTCGTGGTTTTGTTTGGTCCTCTTCTGCACATCAAACCACTTCAAGGCTGTTGTATTCACACATGAAAACTGAGTCACATTTTATTTGCAATGTGAACCTCTAAGTCAGGACTGAAACTCCATCTAGGCAAGGAAAGATTTGCACACATAGTACCAGGGTAAGGGCTAAACAAAACAGCACCTTATTCTTCACAAATTGTAATTTTTACTAACAAATATTCTCTTATAAAATGTTTTCTTTGTGTGTGAAATCATATATTAACACAAAAATACTATTATTGCATTATCGACTGGTGCACGTGTGTGAGAAAACCATCAGAGCGGTCCGCCATGGCTTTCAGTGGCTTGATTCATATCCTGGTTTTAATCAAGTTAGCCCACAGTCCAGTGCTGAGGGAGCTTAATGTGTTACATAATCCTCTGCTTCACCCTGGCCTTCGGGCGCACTACAAAGTAATCCACCAAAAAATACAAAGAGAAATGGAACCAGGTGGCCACATCAACAACAGTATACTGGTAGGACTAACCGAGGACTAAACCAGGACTAAACCAGGGCTATACCTGGACTAAACTAGGACTAAACCAAGAGTAAACCAGGATTATACCAGAACTAAAGCAGCACTATAGTAGGACTAAATCAGGCCTAAACTAGAATTATACCAGGACTAAACTAGAATTATACCAGGACTAAACTAGGACTAACCCAGAACTAAACAAGACTAAACTAGGAGTAAACCAGGATTATACCCGAACTACAGCAGGACTAAAGTAGGAGTAAAGTAGGACTAAATCAGGACTAAACAAGGATTATATCAGGCCTAAACCGAGACTAAAGTAGGAGTAAAGTAGGACTAAATCAGCACTAAACCAGGATTATACCAGGACTAAACTAGGACTAAACCAAGACTAAACCAGGACTAAAGTAGGATTAAAACAGTACTAAAGCAGGACTAAACCAGGACTAAACAGAATTAAAGCAGGACTAAAGCAGGGCTAGACCAAGACTACAACCAGACTAAACCAGGGCTAAACTAGGATTATACCAAAACTATATTAGGACTAAACTAGGACTATACTAGGACCATACAATGGCTAAACCAGGACTAAACCAAGAATAAACCCGGACAATATCAGGAATAAACCAAGAATAAACCAGGACTAAACAAGGATTATACCAGGACTAACCAGGACCATACTATGACTATGGGTTACATGATCTAAATCAACACAAACCCAGATCAAATCAGGACAGACAAGAAAAAGCCACGTAAACCAGGTCAAATTTAGAACTAAATCACCAATAAACCATGCCATAAGTAGAACATCTCTAGACTGAAACCTGGTGTAAATAAAGACTAAACCCGGACTAGACCAGCACTTTGGTGGGGCTAGACTACAAGAGTACCTGAATCTAGACATGCACATACCAAACAAAGATAGAGACAAAAAAGACACATCTAAACCAAGATTAAAGCAGCACTAAAGGATGGCAGAACAAGGACTATATCAGCACTATACCCGGACTAAACCAGGACTAAACCAGGTCTAAACCATGTCTAAACCAGGCCTAAACCAGGGCTAAACCTGATACAAGCTAGGGCTAAACCTGAGACAAACCAGGTCAGCAAAACAGCAAGTTGATTCCAAACCAGGACTAGAACTAATAGTAGATTTGTTTTGGTCCTGTTCTAATCCAGGTTTAGTCCTGGTCTAGTCTTGGATTAGTTCAGGGTTTAGTCTGAGTTTAGTCCCAGTTTTGATGCAGTGATTGTGCAAGTGTGAACATACCCTAAAACAGGACGTATAACCAACCATCACAAGCACAGATTAACTATATAATGGACTAAACCAGGACTAGACTGATACTAGACCAGGACTAGACAAGCGTTAAACCAGAACTAAGACAGGATTTAGCCAGGTCTAAAACAGGACCTAACCAACCATCACAAACACATACACTAATTAATGATAACTGACCAAACCAGGACCACATCAGGACTAAACCAGTACTAAACCAGTACTAAAACATCATTGTTAACACGACGAGCCTCAGTGCCTGCTCTTTGCATAGCTATGGTCGTCTGCTCTGCACACTGAGGGAGAGGGAGAGATGGAGAGAGGGGAGTCAGCCGATAATGATTGAGTCTTGGGGTTGATTTACTGTTACTGTTGCTTTCAGCACCATGGACAGGGTCAGTCCGCTTTTACGCACTCCCTTTCTCCTCCAAACAATATGAGTCGATACCAAACAGATTCAAACCGGGCCAAAATACTACTACCCATTACTACAACCCAAAGGAAACGTGACTTTAATCGAAATTCCTAACGCATGATCGCCTCCAACGCCTCGTAACCACGGCATCCAATCGCGTTTTCTTTCCCCCCCCCCGTCCCAAATGGCACCGTGACGTGTAGGCGAGTTAAAATTCGCATGCAGCCAGCTTGGAAGCTCGGGCATGTTTAACAGCAGCGATAAGAGTAAATACAGAGATTCTAGCTCGCGTTTTCTCTCCCTCCCTTTCTCCTTCTCTCTCCCTCGCTTTCTGGAGGGACTGCGGGCGCATCCGGGCCCAGCAAAACCCTCGTTGTATGAGCCAAAAGGTCTCGAAATCAGCATCTATATTATGATAAATCCAGTCTGGTTATCTGGCACCCCGTGGAGGATTCGTTTTACTATACGCATCCTGGAACGGTTTACGCGTAATTGTAGAAACGATTCCCATACCTTACGCGCACGTTTTCCCACAGCTTTAAAAAAAATACGTTAGTCCGCAGTGGTTATAAGCGTTGACAGCCAAAACGCGGGGATTGGGAAAGCTATTAACATCCCCTACGATCAAAAGATGAAATCAGCCGATAAAGTTCGTCGGGTTTAACCGCTGGCACCGTGAGAAAATCGAGTAGTGACAGCGATAACGAAGGAATCCCCCCCTAAAACACGCGCTTCTCTGCTGGATTCCTCTCGCATCACGCTATACCCGAGCATCCTTCACCCTTCTACGGTCACCAATGTCAAACGTCTCCAGCAACCAAGGCGCATCCACGGTTACCTTCAGCGGGGACGGACGTGTCTCCCCATCCCCCGTGCCGAGGCGACGTCCCCTTTCCCCCGAAGTGCTGTCGACTCTTCCCGGGCGCTGCGTGTGCGTGTGTGGAGCCGCTGGAGGGATGAGAGGGCACGGGGCAGCGGCGATCACCAGAGCATCCCTACACCACGATACTCGCTCCGCCTCTCCCGGCAACACTGCGCATGCGTCTGGGCTGACAGGTGATCACAATATATATCACGCACGGAAATTGAAATTAAAGGGGACAGGCAGATTTATTCGTGCCGCTATAGTCACGTGTGACGAGGGGAGAATGGCGAAGATTTACTCAAATGGCGCGTACTCAGGCGTGTGGTGGCGCGCGGCATAAATCTGTTTCATAATGTCGTCTGATACAATGAGGAGGCTTCGTGTTGGTTATAGGTGCGGGGGAAGTAACACGTGTTTAGGAGTAGACTGGTGGGAGGAGACAAGGATCGAATCGTGTATTTTGATTCAGTTGGTCATCAAGTCATTAAAAGTAACCGTGTTTGATTTAAGTTTTAAGTAACCATATGTGAGAATTTTGATTTAACATCCCATAAACATGACCTATCTTTGTCTCCAGATATGAGGTAAACATGTTCAAAGCAAATATAGATTTTACGGATAGCAAATGTAATGTTGAATTATTCTTAATTACAAAAACATTGGATATGATGAAATCCAGTTGGTTTAAACCTGATTCTCTTTTATCTGAATCATCACTACCTAAACCCCAGCAGCCCCCAGCCTCTGGAGGTTCTGAGCTTTCACGTGAGGCATGACCTGTCTGCATACTGAGAATGAGAAAAAAAAAACATGTATGCGTCCTCTGTCTGCAGGTTAAGGCACTGGCAACCTAGTTTCAGTTGTGACTGTAGAAAGAGGACAGGCATTACAGTTTCTTTAATGTTAACTTGAAAAGGGGGCAATAAGCAAAGTCGACCTTTTGGAGCTTTCTACCATGTTATAATGTTGTCAATTCTTCTTTCCCAGGCACCATTCGACTCCTCCTTACAGTTAGTACTACAATTCTGTCCAAAGCTCTGCTCACGGGGCCTATCACCTAGTCTAGTCACCCATGCTCCCACACGGCTGTTTCCATGAATATACAAAAGCATATACAATACACTACAACTTCACAAACCTGATGCAATGTGCTGGAGTTTCATTAGTGGAATACAGTACACTCTGATTGTGGTGTGACAGCGCTCAGAAGTGGAACTAACTCTGAGCATCAAAAACTGTTATTATGTTGTTTTCAGCCAGTATAGAATTTTCACAATCTAAATGTGTAAGTTGTTAGCAATTAATACCCCATCCATCTATTTTCTTGTGCTTATACGGAGTGGGTCGCAAGAGGCAGCATACACTTCCTCCAGCTCCTCCGGTGGGACCCCATTCTCAGGCCAGTGGAGAGACATCGTCCCTCCAGTATGTCCTGCGTCTTCCCAGTGGCCTCCTCCCGGTGGGACATGCTTGAAATGGTATTTCAAGTGCAATTTAACTCCATACCATATAATTTTAATGCCATTATTAGCGTATACCCTGCTATTAAGTTAGCATATTTCTCCACATATGAGTTGACTTATTTTACTTTGTTCCATATTACACAGATTGTGTTGTTTTATTTTTGTGTCCTGTCTCCTGGTTTGCCTCTTGTCCCTGTCCTCCTGTGCTGTGTGATGTGATGTGAACAGACAGCGTCCTGTCACTCGCAGCTGTCCAGGTGAGAGAAACAAGTGAGACACAAACTGTGACAATATCAAGGCAAGACTCATGGGATTTTAAATATGGGGGATTTTGGTATTTGTAGTGATCTAGAGCTGACGAGTAAAAGGGTAAATCTATACTCACTTTCATTAAATACATGAAATATGAAAGTGAAACCATAAATGTAAAACAAAAGCATTTAATAATAAGGTAGTTGTTCAAAACTGTTCAAACATAGTGAATGAATTGAAGCCTCATATCACTCTAACACAGAACTCTAAAAGATTGAAAATATATTTGTTTTAGTATTTTGTATTATTAGTATTTATTTCATTATTTTGATTGTTATAAGTGTTTTTTTCTTTCTTTAATTTATTTAATTCTATCTATCATATCTGTCTATCTATCTGTCTGTCTGTCTCTCCTTCCATCTGTCGATCTATTTAACTCTATTTCTGTCTGTCTGCCTCTCTATCTGTCTGTCTGTCTGTCTGTCTGTCTGTCTGTCTGTCTGTCTGTCTGTCTATCTATCTATCTATCTATCTATCTATCTATCTATCTATCTGTCTGTCTGTCTGTCTGTCTGTCTGTCTGTCTGCCTGCCTGCCTGCCTGCCTGTCTGTCTGTCTGTCTGTCTATCTGTCTGTCCGTCTGTACTTCCATCTGTCGATCTATCTATCTCTTTCTGTCTATCTATCTGTCTATCTATCTATCTGTCTATCTGTCTGTCCGTCCGTCCGTCCGTCCTTCCATCTGTCGTTCTATCTATGTCTCTTTCTGTCTATCTATCTATCTGTCTATCTATCTATCTATCTATCTATCTATCTATCTATCTATCTATCTGTCTATCTATCTATCTATCTATCTATCTATCTATCTATCTATCTATCTATCTATCTTTGCATTATTCATTGCTCAGCTACAATCAATGGCAAAAAGCTATTTCTGGAACCACAGCTGCCCTAACGCTGACCGAGAGACTGTTTATATAATTGCACATATCTAACCTGTTAGCCGCTGCATTCCAGTTAGGAAGTGAGCACAGGCGGACTTCTAGCTCCATCAACTCTGGCTCCAATTCACTTTCTATTGAAAAACTGTCGCCCCTCTCTCTGTTACTGCTGCTATCACGCTCACCATTTTGGTCCTAAAATGTTCATATTAACCCTCTCTACATGATCCTGGTATTTTTATTTCACTATTGTGTCCGTAAACTCAGATATGAACATTAATAACAAGATAGCTTTGATTGACAGCGTTGACATCACACTCCCATAATCCACTTTTTTATACAGTCTGTGGGCTGACAATCACCACCAATCACGCTCACACATTCAGGCAAGGTGGGTGAAGTGTCTTGCCCAAGGATCCACCAACAGAATTTAAAAAACTAAACTAAACCCAAGTTATGATTATGTCCCATTATGTAATATTGCGATGAATAACAAATGCTGTTGATGCATTATTCATTCATTCCACAGCCACAGTCAGTGATGGGAACAGGGCTGCCATTCTCCGACCTCCTCCAATCAATCAAACTGTAGTTCCTTTAACATATGCGCACAGCGAGAAGTGTCCAGCCCAAGGACACGACAGCGGGAGGCATCGTGGGTAATGGGGATTGAACCACTAGCTTTTCAGTGTGTGAATGTCAAACTGTGTTACTGCCTCCCACATAATAATCTACAAGTCAATATCGGTATCATCGCTTTTTTCATGACTAGACAGCTCCTTTCTTTCACAGAGTATCCCGGCCAGAGGGGTTTACACTTCGAAGAGGTATTAATAGCTAACACGTAACACATTTAGATCACTATATTAGCTTTTATTGTGTTGAAAATGTTATATTCGCGGTATGCAGTGTATCAGCATGTTTAATAAGTTTGATTTTTTGAGTTTCGTCCATTTGATCTCAGTGCTAAGTCACCCCCCCCTTCAGAGCACTATCACAACACAGTCAGCGTGCGTCCCGCTAATGCAACTACTGCACATCGCGCCAGTTTTGTCAAGTTGTAGTGTACTGTTTTGTATCCCGCTCTTGTATATTTATGAGAACCACCGTGCAGGATCATGGGTCACGTAGGCTTGTGGGCGGAGTCTTGGATAGGATTGCACCGCTAACAGTCAATTAGCGTCACAAGATTACTCAAACATGCATGGATGACATCTAAAACCACTTCAGGCATGTTGTTGATGAGGGAATAACGTTAGAACATGGTAAAAAGCTCCGAAAAGAAGACTCTGTTTAAAGATGATAACAGTAGAGCAATAGAGATGTGAAAATGATTATATATTGAGAATATTGTTAATAAAAAGGGTGATTAAAAATAGAAATTGAAAAAAAAACATGTTGTAGACTTGTAAATAACGATATAAATGCATATCTCTGCCCTTTTGCGAGTAATTTCACAGTCCTTTGAACATGCTGATTACGAAGTAAAGGTTAAAACTATTTCTGATATCTTACATGTCAAGAAAATGAAGCAAGACGTATAAACCAGTCTATCTGTTTTTCAGATTTATATGTCCTAAATATGTCATTTTTTACACATAAAATACCATATGTTTATACAAACACTTTACACAAATAATTCTAGTGAAGGTGTATGGAGTTTAAAAACACAGTGGAGCACTTCCTGTATTACCACATGACATCACAAAGTGGAAGAGAGTTTTCTGTTTGAGAGAAGAACTTGCAGGTTTTGTGTGTTAAATATGTGTGAATGAGACAAAACACAACTCCGGGTATGTTTGTGATGAGGAAACAACATTATAGATCAGAAAATGGTGTACTTTTTGGCTTTTAATACACAGTTTGTTTCTCTCTTTAGACACACTGCTCCCTACAACACTTTAGAATCACTCTTTACCTTCCTCAGTGTACCCAGGCGTGTGTGAGTACAGTATATGAGTACAGCAGTGTGATTAGTATTCAGAGCAGTGTGAGAGAGGCGCGTGGAGGCGACCGAGCATGCTCCGTGGGCGTGGGCTGTTACGTCATAGTGAGGGGAGAGAAAGAGAGACAGAGGCAGAGAGAGAGAGAGAGAGAGAGAGAGCAAACTGCATCGTGAGAATATTTCTTTCTATTTTTTTCTTTCTTCGGTAGAGCTGTGTGGGGACAGCTTTGGCACAAATAAATCCACACATCTACACTGTGACAGGAAACATACTAGAGCCACATGCCATCTGTTGACACGCACATAAACACACACACAGAGGGAACATACACACAGAGGAAACACACACACAGAGGGAACACATACACACACAGAGGGAACATACATACACAGAGAGGAAACACACACACAGAGGGAACATACATACACAGAGAGGAAACACACACACAGAGGGAACATACACACAGAGGGAACATACATACGCACAAAGGGAACACACACACAGAGGATACACACACACAGAGGGGAACACACACACAGAGGAAACACATACACAGAGGGAACATACACACAAAGGGAACACACACATGTACACAGGGGGAACACATACATAGAGGAAACACACACACACAGGGGGAACACACACACAGGGGGAACACACATACATACACACAGAGGAAACACACACACAGAGGGAACACACACATGTACACAGGAAGAACACATACATAGAGGAAACACACACATACAGAGGGAACACACACACACACACACAGGAAACACACATACACACAGAGGGAAAACACATACACACACAGAGGGAACATACATACACACAGAGGAACACACACACACAGAGGAAACACACATACATACATAGAGGGAACATCCATACACACATGCAGAGGGAACACCCACACAGATATACACACACATAGAGGCAACACACGCAGAGGGAACACACACACACACACAGTTATACACATGCAAACATGTACTACGCACACGCAGGAAATCCAACAAGTCCGGGGACAGACTTCTACTTTTAGGTGCTCTTAAAACATGAGTTAATCCTCCTGCTGTCGCTGTTTATCAAAGAGATTAGTTTTATAATAGCAAATGAGAAAATGTTACTTGTTGCTTGGGTCTAAAATTAAACAAGATAGTACGTCAGAGTATAATGTTATTACCTCATCAGAAACACACCTTTGTTTCATTCACACATGTTTGAGTAATCCTGCATTATTAGTCTGTCTACATCTCCAAAGCTCAAAATGCTCTGTTCCACCTTGTGATGTCATGAAGCGGTCGTTTTTTTAAGTTTACAGCTGCTGTTTACCTTTAGTTGAGTAGAGATGGACAATTCGAGGGCTTAAAATTTCTAAATGATTCTAGTGAAGGTGTATGGTGGATAAAAACACAGTGGAGCACTTCCTGTATTACTACATGACATCACAAGGTGGAACAGAGTGTTTCCAGTTTGAGAGAAGTCTAATATGGTTTGTGAAACTAGAAGTAAGCTAACTATGAAGGAATTCTTTATAACATGTTTTAAAGCTCATAAAGATCGATTCTCAATGTCTCCTTTAATAGACTTGTGTTATTTATTGCTTGAAATGTTAGTTTCATGCCCATAGACAGAATGCTTGAAAACAAGGTCTTCTTATCTGCTTAACTGCTTATCTTAGACCTGTCACAATAACAAATTTGCGTGATATATTGCTGAAGTAAATATAGACGATAAACGATAATATTGAAATTAAACCATAAAGCAAAATTATCCCCAAAACGTATTCTAAATGTACAAAATTGTAAACAAAAAAAAAAAACAAAAAAAAAAAAACAACAACATTCAAGCTAACTAAATGAACAACAGAAAGCTTATTAAGTAGTAAATAGTTGGGTTTTGTCTATAATATGTAATCAAAGTTCATAATTCAAACTTCCACAGCTCAAATCTCATCGTAGTACAGAAAAATAACAAAATATTCCCCACTAGTGCAAAGAGTAAGTCCCCACGATAAATACTGACCCCCAGAAATGATTGTTCTGTTTGTCATGTATTGAACATGAATTCGATAGCAGTAATAATCTCTATGGGACAATCTAGTACTTTCACTACCTGACCAGCCAAATCCACACTCTACAAAGACAAGTGGGTGTGATTGACAGGTGGATTAAGCAATCAGAGAGACACAGGTAAAAACAAACATGACGGGGGGAAAAAAAAACATCTCAGGTAAATGAAGTTATATACTTTGTCCCGGTCTATGGTCCAATTCCAGACTCCTCTAGATTTTAACAGACTGTAGAAGGTAAAACTATACTACTGCCACATGTGTCGAAACTGATTACATCCATCAGTCTTCAACACCAAAACTAAAACTACCCTCAAATCACCAGCACCACAGCAACAAATAATTCATTTTCATTTGATGCTTTTGTGTGATAAATCCAGGCCAAAATTAAATATTATTAGTGTTTTAGATAGAAACAAAAAAATAATAATTTAGGCCATTGATTAAAAAAAACAACCAAGAGCTGATTTGAACCACAAAAAAAAATAAAAATAAAAATAAATAAACAGCAGAATGAAACACTTTAGCACTTTGTTTGCATCTGTAAGTTATTATTATATTATTTTTACAGCTTAAATCTTATGTTTTAACCAATACCTACAAAGTTTTATATTAACAATTTAATACGAAAAGACAACTGCACAAAACGTGTCTCTGGATTCGAAACAATCAGCATCGACCATGAAAAAAACAACATATCTAGCGGCGTAGATATGTCCCATCAAATATACTTTAATTAAGGAATTCTGCTTCATTGGAGAAAAGAAACTATGTAATTCGAAAACAACTAATAGGATGTACACTGCCGCCTTTACACTTAGTCACATCAAATATAAACAGGCTTCATTTTGGACCCTACTCAAACTTATGAATGATCTTCCTGACTTCACTCCTCCTCGGGCGTAAGTTTCTGGCGGTTGTGTTTTCCCATAGACAGTGTTATGTAAGAGTCTTAGACAGAAGGGGAAGGCCAGATGCTCCTCTGTTATGTGCATTTACTTGAGAATCATCCGTACTGTTGCTTTAATACAACAATATAGCCGGCTCCAGTTTGTGTAGTTTACACTCTGGAATGGAGAGATTATACTTTGCCTACGCTGATATTGTTTGGATGAATGTGACTCGGGGTCTGTTATTGCTCGCTGGTGGGTTCATTCTTGGGATTCTTGAGCTACAGGTTTGAAATGGTTAGGCTAAATTGAAAATCAGGTATAAACTTATAAAAGGTTTAGGTTTTCTTTTATTTCATTTCCTGAAATGTAATGAGAAATGTAGCTCGGAGCAACATTAACATAAAGACGTGACATAACAAAAGGCAAAAGAAAAACAGGTAGAACTGGGCAACACACTCTGCACATTTGTTAGTGCATATTGTTAATATATTTATCACTCTACCAATGATGTTTTTTTATGTCAAATACGGGTTTCGGATTGTCAACCTTTGTATCAGAGGAAGAATATTCTACGAACTGAGCTACTGTCTAAATCAGACTTGGACAGACTTATCTATGCATTTGTCTCCATTAGGTTAGACTACTGAAACGTCCTGTTCACTGGCCTCTCCAAACGAGCCTTAACACAGCTGCAGTACATCCAGAACACTGCTGCTCGGGTCCTGACTAGAACCAGGAAGTACGAGCACATAAGTCCTGTGCTCAGGTCTCTGCACTGGCTCCTGTGGCTCAGAGAATAGACTTTAAAGGGGGTCTGTTTATATACAAGTCTCTCCATGACGTAGCACCAAAGTACATCTCACACTCTGGGAACTTCAGGGACCTGCCTCCTACTGCTGCTCAGAGTCAGGACTAAACATGAGGAATGAGCGTTTCAGCGGGGTCACCTCTCTACAGAGCTGACCTGTAACCATCTTGTCTCCATGGAGATAGATGTTTATTGCCTTCGTTTATAACATTTCAGGCAAAACAATTACATGGCAAACCCTTCACCAGAAAAGTTTCATATTACAGCAGTAATTTGGAGTTAAGTTTGTGATTAGTTTGAATAAAAAAATAGCAAGTTGTGTCATAATTCTATACTGTATTTATACATACTTATTGAAAACCTTTATTTATAAATTGCAGTGTTAAAAATGCCCTACATCACCTGTCTTTCACCTGCTTGTATGACATTAGACTTACATATCTCCATAGTGACATGTACATGAAGCCAACAGCCTAAGTTACAGGTCAGATCTGCGGAGAGGCAAGCTCACTCATTGTAATAATACATGCTTTTTAAGGTGTTTCAAACCCCCAGTAATTTAATACATGGACGATTTGTAAGTTTAATGCCATACTGTGAAATATTCCATTTTATTTATTTATTTATTTTTATTTTTATTTTATTTTTTTTCAGAACGAATTGCTCCTGTCTCTTTTTTCTGCTTCTTTACTGACAGCTGATCACTCAAGGGAACACATACACGGAGACTAATACCAAATCACAACTATGTAAGAAAACCCTAGATAAACCAATTCCTTTCATGTTTACATATTCTAGACATTTTTTCCCAAGATTTGTTTTTCTTTCTTATATTTTTTTCTTCTTTTTTTTTTTACTAACACCTATTTTCCCTGCACATGATCTCTCCCTGACCTTCCTCGCCCTTAGAGATCCTTTACCATAATAGAGGCCATTAACATAATCACCTCATTTAAATCTGACCACTGGACCAGAGCCCAGCTGACCAGGGGCCGGACTGTCTTCTGTCCCGAGACATTTCTGGACCAGGCGTTTTCCACTAGTGTCTCCGCATTGATCCAGTATGTTTATGAAACAACACATATTTTTGACCTTTAAAAGATTTTTTGTCCCCTCGCCAAAAACATATCTGAAGTTATATTTAGATTCATACACGCTTATTTCATTAATCCATTAATCCAAAGTTGTCTTCAAAGTTGCCAGTTTTGTTGCATCATAGGTAAAACTCCAGTCTGTGCAGTTTTTAAAGCGCACCCATTCTGCAAAGTCGACTTTTCAGAGCTTTAAACCCCTCAACATTTACTCACCCAAAGTTTTTTTTTTGGAGTGATTCGTGCATGTTTCAGTAATATTTAACCGCTTTTCAAGACGCCATTTTGCGAACAACCACATTTTCATCATCACCGGTATATACTCCCACTGCTCTGTGCTTACTTCTCCAATTTTATTTTCTTTAACAGTGATACATATAGGATTTGTCAGACATTTTAGTACAAATGAATTTTTTTTTTTTTAAATCTGCTACCCGCTAGTGTGATCTGTAGCTGCAGAGATGTTGAGAGACTCTTTGTTGACGACATTTACAGTGACATCAACTCCCACTGGGCACTGCAGTTTTCAAACATGGAACTCAATGGTCTTGTTTCTTTTATTAAATTATTTTAGATGAATATTGTGATTTAAAATGTCCAAATTATAACATAATGATTCACAGGTGTCATAGATTATAACTATATAACAGACACAAGCGCAGTAGGTCCTTAAAATCACCAGACTCATTGTGCAGTCAAGCTATGTTCACAGCACAGAACACATGACTCTATTTGCTCTATTATTTCTGATTGTTCATTCAAGTTGCTGACAGCAGATGGCGCTCCAATGCTTAAATACCTTGTTGGAAACAGAGGTATAGTTTATAAAGTATAATTTCCAAATGCAGCCATTATTTCAAGTTAGAAAATGTGAAATACTTATGCCAAGATGATCAAAAGCATGTTTAAAATGGAATTAAAGCAGCAAGGATATGTGTTCTTTAAGTCTTTATGATGTCATAGTAAAAGAAAAATTCTATTCTTCCAACTGGACAAGTTTTTTGTTTGTTTGTTTGTTTTTTGTCCTGCTGATAGAATCTAATTTTTCTTTTACTCTCATACCTGTCATACCTGGACAACTGAGGGACTGCACAGACAGCTTGTGATATCAGGCAATCGTTTTAAAATGGAGCCATTTTTTTGGTGGAATATATATTGACATTGCAGATGTTTTGATTAGTTTGGATATTACATCTCTCTGTTTCCATAGAGATGTTATTGCTTTGTCTAAAATGCTCCACAGTATGGCATTATACTTATCTATCTCCATGCTCTCAATTGAGTAAATGTAGATAGATATAGTTAATACCATAGTGTGGAAAATTCTTGACAAACCAATAAGATCTCCATGGAGATAAGCAGTTGGCCACCAGAAATGTTCCGTAGTGCACCTTAAATATCAATGTAACTACTCAACAAATTATGGCAGGTGAAACATTTGTGTTATAGAATTAAAACATCATATTATTAATACAACATTCAATCTATATGTTTTCCAATTAACAGTTGACAGGATTTGAAGCAACTAAATCATTATAGTCATTTTTGGAGCCAACACATAACAAAAACATTCCCTATTTGTCCGTTTTTGTCATGTAATTAAGTAAAATCTGTCTTACCCCAGCACAGATGCAGTGTAAAAGCAGCTCTTAGAGTATAAGGAAGTGCACAGTTAGCATGCTAATATTTGTTATTTTTACCGTGTTGGCAAAACTCTGTCTGGTCTCGGAGATTTGTGAAAAGAGCTTATAAACTCATCATGGTGAATAATTAGGATGCTCTAAATGCATAAGGTAAGTAAGGAATAATAATAATAATAATAAGTGAGGACCTGTGCAAACTGTTTTAAAATGAACCAGTTCTGTTTTTCACATTTTTAAGATGTGAAAAACAACTAGAAAAAAAACAAACAGGTGCAACAAATCTAAAATCTACAAAATACTTCGTAATCATTTTAATTTGCCCTTTCCATTCATTTTAAAATTTAATATAATCAAATGCTACACACAAACAAAGTAGCTGCACTTATCTGGCTCTGAGTTTAATTAATCCTGCACAGTGGAGCGCAGCGCGGCCTGTCAGAAATCTGCCTCGTCAGCTGAATTTCTCTGCTACCTCCATGAAATACTCTCACAAACATGGCAACCGGCTACCTCAAGATCCAATACTGTACTCAGTGATAACAACAGTATCACGTTATGGCCTTTGTGTGTGTTATTATGTGAAAAAGCCCACTATCTGTTTGTTTCCTTGGAGATTTTTTTTATTTTTTATTTTTTTGCTTTGCCTAGAATGTTTCACAGTATGATATTAAACGTATATATCTACATAAAGACAAGCAGGAGGAGTTACGAGTCATATCTGTGGAAAGGTGGCCCAGCTCGTAGTGAGAATGTGTGTTTTAAAGGTATTTTTGTAGCGATATAATAATTTAGTAAATGCATGTAAATAAGTTTAATGCCATACTGTTGCACATTCCAGGCAAAGCAATAAAATCTCCATGGAAACAGAACTCAAATCAGTTCGTAAAGTTACGTAATGTATCTTTACACAATAAATTGCAGATGATAACTTTGGATGTATCATTGATAGCAATACTTTTACAGTATTACTTTGTCAAATCACCAAAAATATCCAAATATTTTAGTTTGAAAGTATTAAAGGTGTCTTGTGTAACTTTTCTGAAGCTTGTATCCATGGAGATGTTATTAAATGTTTGACACTATGGCATCAAACTCTTTAACTTGCATTTATTCACTTACAGAAAATACCTTAATAAAATATGTATTCTTATTGTGAGCAGGGTCGCCCCAATACAGATCTGACCTGTAACTTGGTGTTGTGAAGACCACGCTCACAGTTCTCAGTATTTTCAAAGAATTACATAAAATACACAATACATGTTAAGATATATCCATTTTACAGCATTTTACAAAGGCTAAAACATGGTAAATAGTCACGTTTTTATATAGCACTTTTCCACCTTCAAGACACTCAAAGCACTGAGATGAGTAACTTGCCCAAGGACACAAAGACAGTATTCATCTGTGACCACTAGAATCGCACTTCCAACCTTCAGATCAGTGGACAAATGCTCAACCAACTGAGCTACTGTTGCAATAACACAACCATGAGACAAGCAGCTGCCTAGAACCTCACTAGAAAAGTCACATATTGCACCTTCACACAGATACTAAACCAAATAAAAAAAAAAATACAAATCGTAATTGTACCTTTGTCGTTGACCTTTCAGAAAAGCGAAGCAGTTTTTTCCCGGCATGCCTGTCCCTGTACTGGAGGCGTGGAGGGGAGAAGCGGTGGTTACCTGCATGTAGGTGAGTGGATCTGTCTATGCCTCTGTGTAGTGTAGTAGGGTCAGGCTGTAATCGAACCCGCAACCCGATCAGCCACACTTTGCCAGAGTCATTAAATTTACATACGGGCAGCAGGGAGGGGACAGTACAGCAGGTAGTATGAGGAATGCCACGAGAACATGTTAAAAGAGACCTATTCTGCTAAATCGACTTTTCAGGGCTTGTTGCATTTGTTTCCCCTTCTCATTTCCCCTCTCAAAGTTGTATTTAGAGTGATTTGTGCATGTTCTAATCTTTAATCGCTTATGTTCAAGACGCCATATTGTCAACCCTTGTTTTCACCACGTCCAGCATAGGCCCACTGGTCTATACTTAGTCCGTTCTCCAGTTTTATTTTCTTAATAGATGATATGCGTAGGATTCAACAGTGTTGAAAATGGAAAAACAAATGCGCAGCTTGCTAGCGTTTGTCAGCTCCCATTGGAAGTCTAATGGGGAAGTCAGCACACTTGTTTCTTTTATTAAGTCGTTTTAGAGGAATATTGTGATTTAAAATATGTAAACTATAACAATGATCCACGAGTCTTATAGATTATGACTATACTCTACAGCAGACACAAGTGCAATAGATCTTGTTTAACAAAGTATTTGCAGCAGATGATTTATTTTTCCGCTTATCTGGGGCCGGGTCGCGAGGGCAGCAGTCTAAGCAGGGACTCCCAGACTTCCCTCAGCCCAGACATGTCCTCCAGCTCCTCTAGTGAGAGCCCAAGATGTTCCCAGGCCAGCCGAGAGACATAGTCCCTCCAGCGTGTCCTGGGGAAAAGCCAGGACTCACTGGAGGGACTATGCGATACTTGTCCATCACATTTTGGCTAATGTAATGAACAAATATTGTATAGTGTATCATATTCTGCTAAACTGACCTCTAAAAGTGCTGTATCTTAATTTATTGTCTTTAAAAAGATGATAAAACTTTAAACTACAGCAGAGGCAACATGTGTGGGATATATTTTACATGTTCTAACTGTGTCTTAGTTGCCTGGCAAGTCCATATCGCCCTGTATTTTTCATACAGAGGGATATGAGTCTGGTCACCTCTGTCACGTCTTGAGCCTGAACTGCACCTCTTTGTCCCATCAGATTTGTTTCTTTTCAGGGACATATGATGTAAAACGAAGCACCTTATTGGTCATCTGTCATTTTGAATAAAATCACACTTCTCTCACCTCAGTTTAACATAATTTAGTGCTTCGCTCATGAGTCTGCAGAAATCAGCCTTCAGTTTTCATCTGTGATATTCTTTTTCTTTCTTTTTTCCCATAAACAGCCATATTTGTTTCGATACGGTTGGACCATGTGTGTCCCTGATTGGCTAATCCACCTGTCAATCACGCCCATCTGAACTCAGGAAGATTTAATAATGGCTTACACTTGTAATGCGCTTTTCAAAGCCTCTCAAAGTGCTACACTATAGTCATTATTCATTCATTTCCACACTTGGTGATGGTAAACTACTACTGTAGCCACAGCTGCCCTGGGGCAGACTGACGGAAGCAAGACCACCAATCTGCACCATCGGCCCCTCCGACCACCACCTATCATTCGCGCACACACCACTTTTATACTAAGCAATGTGGGTGAAGTGTCTTGCCTAAGGACACAATGACAGAACTTGGTCCGAGCGGGACTCGATCCTCCGACCTTCGGGTTGGGGGACCAATTTACTGGTGACTAGACTCACATCTTCATAAAGTATTGAAGAAATGTGTATTCTGGATCCCAGGCAAATGTCTTAGTGGGTTTTTTAAAAGAAATCAGCAATTAACCAACAATTATCCTACATGCACAGTAGGCTAATCCTTCAGCCAGGTACACTTGTCTACTGACCATAAATCTGCTGCGGTTATGCACTTGTTTTTATGTAAAACACTTGACGTTCCTGCTTGAGTACTGGCAAATGTATTGAGAATATTTTCTTTTGTCCACAGAGCTCTTAAATTGCAAAACAAAAGTTGATTGTTTTTTCCTCCTTGTCCTGCGATTGTGCAGCGCTGGCTTGCTGTTTAAGTGTCAACAGCAAATGACACTTTCTCTCAGCCCAGAAAAACACTCAGAAACTGCTTTGTCAACAGGGGAAAGGTAATCATTCAGAACATGTGCGTATAGTCTGGTTTCCTAGTGTTTACTTGCTTTTCTGCCATAGAGTTCAGACCAAATCAACCAAATTGTTTATATTCGTAATTAGATTCTTTCCCATTTTAGTTCATTTCGGAGCTCTTGTGGGAGCAGATTTCATTACTTACCATCAGCGGTGGATAAAGTGCTCAATATTGTTATGTAACTAAAAGTACAGATACAGAGGTGAAAGTACAAGTACCATATGAAAAAAATCTACATAAAAGTATTGAAATACCTGTTTAAAATGGTACTTTAAGAGTAAAAAGTAAAAGTATTTGACACAAGTGTTAAATGTAGTAATATCAATTCAAAAATCATACATGTTTTGGTCAACAGTAGCATATTAAATCAATTTCATATGAGTTTTGTGTATTTACTTTTGTTTGCTCAAAGCCAAAGCTTGAACTCAAAAACTTTAGTCAGGATGTTACCACGAACATAATAAAAATAACTCCTCAAATCATATGAAAAGTACTTTTTACTTTTCAGAGCAGTTAAAAATGTAGTAGAAAATGGAAAGTACAGATCTCAAATGTAGTGAAGTAAAAAATAAATACCCACTGTAAAATATACTTAAATGCAGATACCTAAAAATTCTACTTGAGCACTGTACTTTACTACTTGTACTTCATTACCTTCCAACACTTCTCACCATTGAAACAGCATCTACCACAAGTACAAATTTTATGACATTGTATGCATAAGCTACAGTATATATCAAAATCTGCTGAAATACCCCTGGATGCTGCACATCACAATGTTCCCCAGTCATAAAGGATGGGTGAAATATCCGGTAGACAACTTCATACCTGACACATACTACGGTGATCACGTGTCCCTCTTTTAGGCCCCTGTCTCACTTTTTCATTGGTGCCATATGAAATTTTGAACATACAATGGATGATACTTTTTTTTCTTGCAATCGATCTTTTCTGGGTCATAATATGTTGGCTATTGCTGTTCTGATCTCTCTTTGTGTTATGATTGATAAATACTAAATACACACACAGACAGACACACGCACATACACACACACACACACACACACACAGCTCTCTCAGTTTCTGGTCAGGCTGCTCCTCGCACATTGTAAACAGAAGTAGAGTGTAATTGACTGTTTGAGCTTGATGTACAGGTCAAGTTACAGCCCCCACCCCTTTTTTCTATTCTGCTCCCTCCATCTATCCTCCCTCTCTCACTCGCTCACTGTTTCCCTTCCTCTTCTCTCTATTTCTCCCTTTTGTTCCCTCTTCCTCCCGCTCTGCCCCTCTTTCTCTCCATCCCTCCCTCGTCCTCTCCCTTTCTTTGTATCCCTCTCTCTTTTTCTACCTCCCTTCCACTGCCTTTCTACCCTTTCTGTCTCTCCCTTTCTCTCTCTCTCTTTCTCTCTCTCTCTCCCTCCATCTCCCCTCCATACGTCACTCATTCTATCCCTCTCCCTCCCTCTCTCTCTCCCTCCATCTCTCTCACTATCTTTCTCTCACCCCTCTCCTCTCTATCTCTCCATTTTGCTCCCTCTCCCCCTCTATACTTTATATCTCTTTATATCCCTCTCTCTCTCTCTCTCTCTCTTTCTCTCTCCCTCCTCATCTCTGTCCCTCTCTTTATCTCACCCCCTCCCTTCCTCTTTTTTCCCCCTGCCATCTCCCTCCCTCACCTCTCTCTTCTCTCTCTCTCTCTCTCTTTTTTTTCCCCTCTCTCCTTCTCACCCCTCTCCCTTTCCACCCAGTCTTTTCCTCACCAGTGACCAGCGCTGACTAAAAATACCCTTAAAGGCAGCGCTTTGTCCTCACCTCTTCCTCTCTTCCTCTCTCCCTCTCTTCCTCTCTCGCTCCCTCAGCTGCGATGGGACTTCTCAGAAAAAAAAAAAAAACAACCTGCGATGGACCCGAGAGGAGCCAGATCCACTCAAGTTCAATAACAACAACAAGTAACCACAACACAAGTCCAGCTTTAAATAGCAACAGAAAGACACATTAGCATTAGGCCGCGGCGCCACTAATTTATGCTAATGTATCCTCTGATTGGAACCGGCAAATGCCTCGAGATACATGTTTTTCAGGGATTAAGGTTTACTGTATAGAATTGATCTTATAATTACTTGTGATTATAAATGCTACAATAAAAGGGTGGTGCAGTTGGTTGGCACGTGCCCATCAGCCACAGGGTAAGCGTTGAACGTAATGGTTACATTTATACAGCACGTTTTTGCCTCATGTTGAGCACTTAAAGAGGTGGTATTAACTGCTGACACATATTTAGATCACTCATTGTTTTATAAATGCTATATTCACCTTAAACAATGTATTCCTTTGCTCTCTGTGCTAAGTCACTCCTCCTCCTGTAGGCTGAGAACTGGACAGAATCTAACATTTTACTGTAAAGAGGGTTTGAATTGGGTCTAGGAGAGAAAAATCTACTTAAGTCAGGCACGCCCAAACTGTGGCCCGGGGGCCAAATCCGGCCCTCAGACCAATTTTTCGTGGCCCTCAAGCTTCCAGGTGAATCGGCCCATATTACTTTAAACAGTACTTTTTACTGTACATTTCTGAAAATCTACTTTGACAAGCCCATATCAAATATTTAATGTGTCACATTGAGGATGTAAGCATGAATAAAGGTCTTGTGGTTCAGTCTAACTTGTAATAATAATGCAGATTTGAAGTATTCACTGTATTGACGACCAGTCTATGGCCCTCAATCGGCCATAGACTAGAGAAAAGTTTGGACACCCCTGACTTAAGTAATAGTATCAAAGTACCTATTTTATTTTGAAGTAAAAAGTATATTTCTGACGTGTTTTGAGATCTATTCAAGTGTCAAAAGTAATGATTTTGATAAAGCAGTGTGCTGGGCCTTATGTCCTTCATCAACAATGAGGCCAAACTGGGTTACTCCATGACTCGTGGCAAGATCAGCTTTAAAGCACAGCAACACAACCTGTCTGTGGTCAGGTTAAGCAATATGATAAAGACGCACTACGCAAACAGACGCATAGTTTTGTTTGCTCAAAAGACATAAACTGAAACTATGAATGTGCTAAATCCGAAATCATAAAAAGTTGTGATGGTGTTTAAGGTAACACATCTTAACGAGGCAGGTAGGACACATTTCTATTAAGTTGTTTTAAATCAAAATGCAATATTAATCTATGTGTGTCACAGTTTAAAGCTATACCAGAAAAAGCATGTTCCTATGGCTACAATATGCCACAGTGTGATATAAAACATACCTATCTCCATGGAGACTGTCCCAAAGTATGGTTTTAACTTTGTGTTTCCATGGAGTCATGTAGTTGACATTGCACCCCCAGAAAATGACATACTATCACTTTCACTATGACAGATTTATGTGCAATTGCAGACACGGGACAACACAGGTTAAGTATCTTCCCCAAGGACACAACAACAATCTTTGAGACGCACAGTGTGTTTAGAGATGCTGCATCTCTTAGCGTGACACCATACCCACTCTGCTCGTTCAAGGTATAGGGTCAAAACCAAGGTCACTTCTGGCTCTTCACCCACTTCTACACAGAGCTTTTGGTCATAATATGGAGCAGCGTAGGTCCAGACGGCAGGCGCTTTATAATTGAAGAGGTGTAAAAGAAGCTGAGGTTTTAGGCTACCACAGTACTCTGCACGCGGCTACAGTGTCAGCCCTCCTCGTGGTCACGGGCTAATGCGATATTGGACAAATGAATATTTAGTATGTGCCACACAAAACTGATGGGGCCTGAAATACATAATAGACGGGGGATATCAGGACACATGATCGCCAGCTGGTGCATTAAAATGAAAATTAAAATGGTGCACTAAGTAACTTTTCTGGTAGGAGTCGGCTTGTTTCCTTGGAGAACATATGGATTTAACTGGAATGTTCCACGTTATAGTGTTAAACTTATCTTTCTCTATAGAGACAAGCGGGTGATGATGCCAGGGTAAGTTATATGTGAGATGGAAAGGTTAGAATGTGTGTTTTTCAAGGTATTTTGAGCGATGAAAACACCTGAAATCTGATAAATAAGAGATAAGTTAATTAAATAACATTCTAAGCAAAGCAATAAAATCTCCATGGAGGCAAGCCGGTGTTAAGTTACACAGTGAACTTTTATAGTTAAAATTCAGTTATGGCCTTCGTTCATACAAGAGACACGATTTGCCCAATGTCTTTCCCAATGACACGACAGTACTATGTATTTATTTATTTATATTATTTTTTATTTATTTATTTTGTTTAGTTCTTAATTTTATCTTATTTTCTTTTATTTATTTTTATTTATTTATTTTTCAGCATTTCAGCCAAATCATAAAAATGCATGTATATGATGAATAATAGTTATGGACATGAGAGTGAGCCACCGCTCCCAGAAACTAAAATAAAACAGATATTATTTAATTACCATCAAAGATAAAAATGTAACAACATAATTTAAAACATTCTTTTTTTACATCACTGTCACTTTAATAACGGCAAATATGATGACCGATCAAATATTGCGTCATGTTTGGAAGTTCCTTGATTTTGGACCATGAGACCATATATGTCGTAACCATGTATGTCGTGTTTGAGCAAGATTGGAACCAGCAAACTTTCTGGCTATGGGGCGACTGCTTTAGCGTCCAAGTTACTGACAAAGGAAGAAGTATCACTCACAACTGACTGAAGGATTACACAGGCATTCACAATTATGACTCATATGTACCTAATTCAATCTCAAATTGAATACAAGACAACACACACACACACACACAAAAAAAAAAAAAAAAAATTACAATTATCAAAAACTTACGGTGTGCAGCCAGTCAACTCTTCATCATGAGATAAATCCATTTTGACACTAGTTGACAATAATTTAACCAGTGTATAGTTCGCCAGTGGAGGCAGTTTGGAGCATGTGTTGTGTGAGAGCTTCCACCACAGTCCAGTGTTACTATGTGACCAGAATGATTGGATAAAATTACCCGATGATGGCCACTTACTCGCTCAGCTGGTTCATCCAATCCCGCACCATTTACCTGCCCTGGCAAAGCACACTATGCCTCCCTCTGCAGCGGTTACAGTGAAACAAAGTAGGTGCTTTGTTTTGAACACGGCAAGTTCTGATGCTACAATCTTGCATGAGAAATACATTTGTTTATCATTGGAAAGGGACTGTACACAGTCCTATATTACACAAAAAGTTGAATTTTAAGCTATATTATAATGTTGGTAAATCCTCAAAAACATACCAGGAGTTGTGTTCACACATGTTTGAGTAACAATAGTAGTTTGTCATCATTGTACATTTCAAAAGCTCAAAATGCTCTGTACCACCTTGTGATGTCAAGAGGTGGTAGTTTTCAAGTTTACATCTACTGTTTAAAATTATCCAGATGATTCTAGTGAAGGTGGATGGAGTTTACAAACACAGCAACTCAGTTTGTGTGTTGAACACACTGTCAGTGAAACAAAACACAACTTCAGGTATCATTCTAATATAGATTTTTAAAAAAAACCAAAATAATAAAACAATAAAAAAAAAACAAAAAAACACTAGATCCACTTTTTTCGCTGCTAAACTGTGTATATGGTGTTTTAACCATAACATTATCTACTGTTCCTAGTCATTTTTTAGGGTAATTTTAATGCAAACTAAATGTAAATGTGCAGCTTCTAAAAGTAAGTTGTGCTGCCTTCAGTGGCCATTCTAATTTTCAGTAGTTGGTGACATCACATAAGACTGCCTTAATTACAGCCAGGTGTTTCTGATTACAAACACCTGGCTGCAGGGGCAGAGTTTGTAACAGCCAGTCTCTTAACGGGAAAGAAAAGAAGAGAGCACATCACCCTGGTGCTGGAGTCCCCTCCCTGGGTTCCTGTTGAGTTTAGAATTAAATTCAAAGTTTTCTTCCTGACATATAAAGCTATAAAGGGCATGGCCCCGTCGTATCTGCAAGATGCTATAGTACCATATAGTATCGTTCAAATAGAGCACTCTGCTCTTAAAATGCTGGACTACTGGTGGTTCCTAGAGTGTCTAAAAGCACAGTGGGAGAGAGAGCTTTCACTTACCACGCTCTTGTGTTATGGAATCAGCTCCCTGCCCTTGTTGAAGAGCCCCCCACAGTGTCTACATTTAGAGCAGGCTTAAAACATTCATTTTTGAATTAGCTTATGGCTAAGCCAGTTAGGAGCAGAAATAAGACCCACAGTTTTAACTAAGCTGCCTAAGGAGTAGCTCTGCTTCTATCATCCTACTTTCCTTGTCAACAACATTCACTATTCAGTTCACCTGTAGTCTGTTCAGTGCTATTCACACGTTGCCCCTCCTATACCCTGATCCTGTTCTGTGGACCCAGACCCTCCCCTTTCTTCTCCTGATGACTGTGGCTGGTTGACCCCTGCACTTTCCTGGATGAGACTGCCCTCTGTCCCTTAGTTGGATGGGCTCTGGCCCTACAGAGGGACTCTATCTGCAAATGGATGTGCCTTAATCCTGGACACATGTGTAGCCTGTCCGTCCATGGGAGTGGACGTCTCCTTCACTGTGGTGCTCTAAGGACAGGGGATGTTCTGGGACAGATAGGTGTTAATCTGTCCCTTGGCAGGTAACATAGAAGACAAGTATAAAACATTACATTGTATAATGATTACAAGGAAAGGGAGGAGCAAACTACACTGAAACCTAGGTATAAATGTTAGACAAAGAAAATAAATGTTTTGAGAGTGGAGTTAAAGAGGCAATTTTTGTTAGGAAAGATAGTCCATCTTTGAAGACGAATGGGGGCCTTAAACATCATTTATCTCTTATTTATAACTCAAAACAAGGAAAACAAGTGATAGCTATGCCAACAGATGTGAAAGCATCCATCAGGGGCCAGGTTCAAGCAAACAAATAGAAACTGTATACAAATAGGTGTGTTAAATTCATTTTCCCTTCTGACCAGAACTGAAGAAGCCACTTGGACTAGTGACCTACAACCCCAACAGAACAAGATAAAAACAGCTCCAGAAAATAACCAGGTTCTGGATTCAAAGAGGGTAAAAAGAAGCGGAACACCACCAAAGTATTAGACCTACCTACAACCCACCTCGATCCAGGACTCATGACAAATAAACCCAAAGAGAGTCTCAAAAAAAAAAAAAATACAAATTGCAAAAAAAACAAGAGTAAATTCAGTAAAAATGTTTTTCCCCAACAGATGTGTGTGTTTTAGTTGTCTGGCAAATTTGTATTTTTTACACAGATGGATAAGATAAGATAGATATGCCTTTATGCCTTTAAAAAAAAAAAAACTAAAACTAAAAATAGACTCTAATGTAACACACTGTTTCTTAATATGTACAATAAGAGTAACAGTGCAGCATATAAACAGAATAAATCTCAGTAAAGTGACCTCAGTGGATTTACATGGTATTCAGTACTGCACATGGGTATAGTTGAATGACACATGTTCAGTGTTAACAGTGTTCATTGTACAGTCTGACAGCAGCAGGAAGGAAAGACCTGCGAAACCTCTCCTTCACACAGCGAGGGTGAATCAGTCTGTCACTGAAGCTGCTCTCCAGGGCAGACAGAGCGTCCTGCAGGGGGTGAGACTCATGGCCCAGCATAGAAAAGACCTTAGCCAGGGCTCTCCTGTCCCCCACCTCCTGCACTGAGTCCAGAGGACAGCCCAGGACAGAGCTGGACTTCTTGATGACCTTGTCCAGCTTCTTCCTCTCCCTCTCTGTGATGCTGCTGTTCCAGCAGACCACACCGTACAGGATGGCTGATGCCACCACAGCATCATAGAAGGTCTTCAGGAGTGGCCCTTTCACTCCAAAAGACCTGAGTCTCCTCAGGAGATAGAGCCTGCTCTGGCCCTTCCTGTACAGTGCATCTGTGGTCTCCTTGGTCTTCTCCTTGGCCTTCCCTGCATTGATGATGAGGTGGTTCTGCTGACACCACAGCACAAAGTCTTGTGTTAGTCAAACTCCTGTGTTAGTCTGGCCCCCATGCCCTCTGTCACATGTTTGTGCAATCAGATTTGTTTATTTCAGTGACACATGTGAAACGAAGGAGCTCATTGGTCATTCGTCATTTACAAACAAAATCACATTTCTATTACCTCAGGTTAACAGTTTTGTGTTATGCTCATTGATTCTGCAGAAATCAGCTATGTTTTCAGTCCCTTGTGATATTGTTTCCTTGCTTTTTTTTGTTATAAGCAGCCATATTTGTTTTGATATGAACAGCCCATGCATGTGACCATGATTGTCTAATCCACCTCGTCAATCACATCCATCGAAACTCAGGGAGATTCAATGATGACCAGACTCACATCTTCATAAAGTATTGAGTAACCTAATATAACTCTAGATTACATAGAGAGTCTAATCTTTGACAGAAACTGACAAAACTGATGAACTTCAAGGCCATATTTAAAGCCGCCCGGGTCTCTGAGAATTGTAAAAATCTTATCAACTCATTGTGGTCAATAATTAAGATGTTCAGAATGCATGAGGTAAGTGAGGAATAACTTTGAACCACTGCAAACCGTTAAAAATGAACAGTAAGACAGTAGAAATCAGGTACATATTAAAATATGAAATTTTTTTTTTTCTTTAATTTGCCAACAATCTACTACTGATATGGGTTAGCTTACATACGGCAGCTGAAGAGTGAAATAAGCATCATAATAATTTGCTTCAGCATATGCTTCTACTGAAAATAATGCAATACATTGGGGAAAAAAAATCTATAAAATAAAAATTGAAATAACATTTTCTTGGACCCAATATTGTGTCTTTTTTGTCATGGCTAATATTAGTTTGAGCATTAGGTTTTTCTTTGGGTTTTTTTTAAAGTCACAGCTTTTGTTACTTGCCATGCTAGCTTTTATCTTAACCGTTAAGTAAAAGCCTTTTATTGAAAAATGTTTTATTTAGTTTTTTATCTCCCATATTTATCGTTCTTCCCGCAGTGGACTGTTTTAAGTCCACTTTTATTCTCTGGCTTTTAACACAGGGAGAGTTTTGTGGTCCTCTGAGTCTTTTATGTATTGAATTTATTTTACTTATTTATTGGTATTTTATGATATTATAGTTTGGTGTTTAATGGTTCTTAACTGGTTCTATAATTTTTGGATACAATTTTGTCAATAATTTTGTAAAATGTGCTCTATAAATAAAGTGGCTTTGGATCTAGATTTTTTACCTTTTCTCAGACTATGGTTTTATGTTGCTTGCCCCAAGAGTCATACTTCAAGTGGAGGAGTTCAGATATCTTGTCTTCCTGAGTGTGAGATTGACAGGTGGATCAGTGGAACATCTGTAAAGTATCAGTGTGCTGTGATGAGCAAGAAGCCAAGGGTTTATCAGCGAATTAACTCTCACCGAAGGTCAGGAGGTCTGGGTGATCATATCCTCCAAGAAAAGCTCAGAGCTGAGAGAGTGTGCTCGGATAGGGCTGCAAGATTAATCGTAATCGAATCAAATTTGAATGGGCATAATTAGCAAATATCAAAGGATGCAATTTTTTAAGCCCCATCATTTCCTCCACAAACAACAAAATATCAAGTTTTTTCTGCATACAAACAGCTCACTCTGTAGCTTAGATATGTATAAAAATGTTCAGAAATGCATGTGATTCTTTCATAGGCCTGTTTGGTGTTTTTTTGTTGTGAATCGCAATGTCTGAAAAAAGCACTTTTCTTAGGTTAATCAACCAACTATAATGCTGAGTTGTAGTTTGTTATTAGACTGTAGCTGCTCTTTTATGTCCCTGTCTCTCCTCAGATTGATATGTGTAGCTCTATACATTGAATATCTCTCGCTGAAAGTGATCAGAACTTTCAAACAAATGCTTCACGTTGGCTGGATGAAGTGTTACAACAGCAGAACAAGCTGAAAAATCAAACTTTTGTATTCCTTCTGTTGTCTGTATTTCTGCTAAAATAGGCTGAAGTACATCTGTTGGTGTCGCCATGTTTGTTGTGAATCATTCGACTTTAGCTTCTTCCCAAACCACACTGCTGCCTTATGATTGGTCAGTCTAACACAAGTCCAACCGGATCCGGAAAAAGATGGATTCTCAAGAGAATACACACTTCTCCAATACGAAGATGTATCTAGTCAGCTATGAATCTCCCTGCGCTCAGATGGGCATGATTGACAGGTGGACTAGTCAATTAGAAACGTGTCCTCATCAAAACAAATCTGGTTGGTTACAAGGAAAAAATAAAGGAAAAAAGTATCACAAGGGATGACAAAACATGGCAGATTTCCATAGAATCAATGAGAGAAGCATTAAACTCTGTTATTCTGAGGTGAGGCAAGTGACGAATGAGCTCCTTTGTTTCACATGTGTCACTGAAATAAACAAATATGACTGCATGATACTGTCTGATGAAAGGCGCGGTGGCCAGACTGATATCCCTTCATATAAAAATACAGAGATATAATTCTGGACTTGCCAGGAAATCTCTTTTACCTTGTAGCAGATTTCAGAACTCACCATTGGCACTCAACCAACTTTTGACGATTGCAAATGTGATGCCATGTGCTTCAAAACTGCCCCCATTCCTCAGATAAACGTTGTGAGACAAAGATGGATGGAGGCTTGGATTGTTGGACAAGAGTAGGGATTCATTCTGAACTGAACCAGATTCCCTCCAGTCACTCTTCTCTCAGCTTTCCTTTCTTTTGTGCAGAAAGCGCTGAGTGAAAAGATGACCTTGCACATTTTGAGTTTGCTAAAGTACATATGACAGATTTTCATGTTTTTCTAATTATGGCTTGGTGTAGTGGTATAGTACCTGTGATAAACTATTTACACCAGTTTGTAAGCAGGAAAAAAGTTGAGAAGAAAAGTATAAAAATCCCAGAAGTAGCAGTGAGTTCTATAACCAAATATCTTTACTGTTTGAGGGTCTTGAAGGTAGAAAAGCGCTATATAAATGAGATAATTTAACTGTTAGGGTAACATATTGTCATGTTTTATAAGTTTCACGTTCGTTTTTTTGACGTGCCGAGTCTCCCCTTCCTTTGCTCTACACGCAAAGTCACTCCTGCATCAGGTTTATCAAATTGCTGTGTACAGTTTTGCATCATTTTGTATATTTATGGAGGATAGTCGTGTGGGAGCATGGATGACGTAGACTTGTGGACTGAGCATCGCACGGAATCTTACAACTAACCCCAAGGAAGGTTTGAATAGGGTTTGAGAGAGGTCGCAAAAATTTGATGAGGGAGTGTTATAACATGGTAGAAAACTAAAGCAAATCGATTTAGCAGAAAACCCCATTTTATAAACCAAAATGTAAAAGATATATAGAAACTCTGTATGAGTAACATGACTTTCATCTAACGTCGTGACTAATCTTTCATTACAAACTCAAACTAGATTTCGTTCCCAGGCTCTCTTGTCTGCAGAAAGCCCTAAGTGAAAATATGACCTTGCACATTTCGCATCACTTAAGTCCCAACAGTGTGATGAATGAGCGGCATTACTTTCTGGTGTGGTTTTCATGAGGACCGGGCACCAATTAACTCCAAGATATCACCTTCCTTTGCTCAACATGGCTCAGCTCGGCTCTGCCCAGGCCAGGCCCAGACACTGTAGGGAGTAAGAGTGTAGTAACCCAGCCTGCTGCACACTGTATGGAGGAGGCACCCCGAGAGAGGATCCATTCTCCCATCAAATATTCACAGCACAGACTCCAAGCTGCCTCTTGCTAGAACGCACTGTCTCTCTATGTTGTGGAAAGATGGCACTTTCAAATTCTCCAATAGGGAGTCATGCAGTTTTTTTTTCTTACTCAGTAATTTTTTTATGCATGGAAACATTTGTGCATTATCTGAAGAAGACAAAGGTGTGGCTACTGAAAATAAAAATTACCGTATTTTCCAGACTATATGTTGCTCCAGAGTATAAGTCACACCAGCAAAAAAATGCATAATAATGAAGAAAAAAACATATAAGTTGCACTGGACTGTAAGTCGCAGTTTGGGGGGAAATTTATTTTACAAAATCCAAGACCAAGAACAGAAATTTTATCTTTAAAGGCAAGTTATAATAATAACAATGAAATAGAGAACAACAGGCTGAGTAGCAGTACAGCACGCTAACATAACACATAGACAACTAACTGTCTGGTATGTTAATGTAAAATATTAACAGTTAATCAGATAACAAAATCATAAAAAACAAGCTAACAAGTTTACTCTCGATCTCACTCCAAATCACTAAATCCATTGAATTCTTCATCCTCAGTGTCGCTTCTGAACCAACTCCGGAAGTAGATGAAGCGTCTCTTCCGTGTGGCTCTTACTGGTACAAAAGCCTAGAGTGCCCTCGCGTAGTTGTCAGTGTGACAATAATGAAGATGTGAAATTATATATTTTAATAATTTCACATATAAGTCACATCTGAGTATAATGGGGGTATATCACCATATTTTCACCACCGGCCAAACTATGAAAAAAAGTGCGACTTATAGTCTGGGAAATATGGTGAACTACGCCCATTTAATAAAAAGCATGTATTTCTCCTCGTTTTTGTCGATGCTGTCACTGCTGCTTATTTGTACACTTTAAAAAAAAAGATAAAGAAAGTATTTTATTTGAATTTTTGCTTTAGATTAAAACATTTAGTGGTCTGGTTTGTTTTTTTTGTTGTTGTTTTTTCTTGTGAACTATCATGTTTTGGCAGTGATGGAGCATGTATCTCTCCGACTGGTTAGCTGTCAATCGCGCCCATCAGAATTCAGTAAGATAAAACCCATTCCCATTCCCAGACTATATATCTTTGAGGAAAACCATCTAGCAATAAATTCTAAATATTAACCTGTTGCTGTGTCTTTAGGCAAGACACTTCATCTGCCTTGTCCAGTATGACTGTAGTGTGTATGTGAGGGGTGGTGATGGTGATCAGGGAGAACGATGATGCAGATCAGCAGCTTTCTTCTGTCAGTCTGCTCTAGGGCAGCTGTGGCTACAATAGTAGTTTACCTACACAGAGTGGGGAGTGAATGAATAATGACTCCAGTGTAGCACTTTGACAGACTTCGACAAGCGGGCATTATCTCTAAAATATGTGACTTTCAATATATTTGGCTTCCAAATATATTGAAATAAGGATTGAAATAATCCTTATTTCAATCCTTTTATTGTAACTGAATTATCTGCTCGTTGAGTGCACAAATTACACTTTTTAGTAATTAGTAAAACCATTTATATAGTACTGGCATATAGATTAAAGAGGGGGAATTACCATGTTGATGTTCCCTCATCAAAAACATGCCTGAACAGGTTTCATATGTTATTCATGCATGTTTTTAGTAATTTAGCGATCTCTCCCGGGGCCTAGTCGATCCTTCCTTACAGTTAGCAGTACGATCCCATTCAAAGCTCAGCCCACAAACCTACATCACCCATGTTTTTCCGCACAGCCATTTTCCATAAATATACAAAAGAATGACACAAAATAATACACTACAACTTCACAAACCTGATGTGATATGCAATAGTTTCATTAGCGGGATGCACGACGATTGTGCTCTGATCTCAGCGTGACTCTGCACAGGGAGAAAAGGGAGGGGAAACTAAAAAAAAAAAAAAACTAAAAATGTATATAACAAGTCAATGCATTTTTGATGAATGTAACATTTTTGAAACAATAAAAGGTAACATGGTGATCTAAATATGTTGTGTGTTAGCAGTTAATACCCCATAGAAGTGCAATACCCCCTCTTTAAGATGAAAACAGATCAAAATATATATTAAACCACATCTAAACTTGTTACAGTTTATATTCTGTATTCAAATCATGCTAACTTGTTTTCTTTTATATCCCTTTTATGCCGCCATGTTGACGAAATAAATCATTTTTACGCACTGATCAGTTTGAGCGCAATCCGGAGCGGTCTAAATTAAACAGAGAACAGTTCCAGATGGTGAATGTATTGCACAAGATGGCCATTTGTAGGGAGGATTATCAAGATGCATGTCAGGTATGGAGGAGAGGGCTGAAGTGATGTTTGCTGCCTGCTGTGAGGAGGTAGGAGACTCCACACTGTATCATGGGCCTCTGCATTTCCACTGGAGGAGTTCATTTCATAGATGACTTGTTTTATGTTCTCACGGAAAAATGGGGCCTGGTAGCAAGATGGAGGGATAGTAAGCTTGGAATGGAGTAGAACTATTTAGAATGCAAGGTTGGTAAAGTGTGTTTCGACAGAGGACACATTAGTTACATGATTTGTTTGCAACTTAAAAACCAGTATTAGTGATAGTTAGTTTTCTGATCTGTTATAATGTTGTTTCCTTGTCACAATCATACCTGGAGTTGTGTTTTAATTCATTCACACATGTTTAACACACAAACTTTGCGTAGTTAGACAGAGTTCTTCTCTCAAACGGAAAACACTCTGTTCCACCTTGTGATGTCATGTGGTAATACAAAACACAACTCCAGGTCGGTTTTTGATGAGGTAACAACATTCTAACCTTGCTTAAAGCTCACAAGAGTCAATTTTGCCTAATGTAGAATCTTTAAAGGTTCTGGACACAATATTTTTCCATATATTTGGCCAAAATATTTTTTCTTGCTCCTGTACAGATAAATTGAAGAAGCAGCTCTTGAGGTCATATGTCCACTGCATGCAATCTGTATCTAATCAAGTGTTTTATTGTGTGATAATCAGGAAGTGCACGCTAGCATGCTAGTTGATGTTAGCTTTATGGTCTCTGAAAGCTGCAAAAAGCACTTGTAAACACATTGTGGTGAATAATTAGGATGCTCTGAATGCAAGTGAAGAATAATCTTAGAACACTGCAACATTAACTATTTCTATTTTTCCCTATTTAAAGACAATAAAAATCAGGTACAGCACCTTTAAATAGGCCTACGAGTATTGCTACTTTAAGTTTCTGTGTTTTTAAGTCACATACAGCTGCACTGTTCTTGCACATATAATCTCATTTTTATTTGCACTACAAAATAAAGCATCTATCAGTAAACTACAGCCATGCTTTTACTTTTTATTTCTATCCGTTTTATTGCTGGATGTTGTCAGTAGAAGGTGTCAAGCTAAGTGTCCAAAATGAATATGTATTACAAGACTGATGTCACAAACCAAGTCAGATTGGTTAGTTAATAACTTTTTTTTATTTATTTATTTATTTTAATTTTTTTATATCTGCCGCGCCTACTGGTCCTGTGGAGATGCCCCAGTGTCACTCACTGGGTCAAAGGAAGAGAACAAATTTCCCTGTGAGAACAATGACGTGTACCTTAACACTAATCTTAACCTTACACTTCAAATTGTCATATTTGTGTAATATTTCTGCACCATAAGATTTCATTTGATACTGAAAACTCAATTTTCCTCCAAATATCACACTCTTTGATTGACAACGCTTCATTTGTTCTTCCTTATGTCATCCTTCCTAAACTCCTTACATAACCTTTAGTCACTATATGGACTTTCCCGTGAAGATCCTGCATGTTTTTGTTTTTTTCTTGTTTTTTTTCCCAGCATGCACAGCAGTACGTTGTGTTTGTGTGGGTTGCTTAACAGGCCAGGCCAGCTGTTAGTGCCATCACGGGGCACAGGTCACAGTGATGCAATGAGAGCAGTGGCGGGAGGGATAAAGAGGGGGATTAGAGGAGGGGACAGGAGCAGAAGAGAGGAAGAAGAGGAGAGAAAGGGAAGAGGAGGAAGAGGGTGGTACGCGTGTGGTGATTAGAGCAGATTACGAACAGTGTGAGCAGCAAGATCCGGAGTCCAGTTCCATCATTACACCACTTAATAGCTGGGTTTCAGATTACATCACAGCATAATGTCTGTAGCCTCTTTTCCATTGGCATGCTTTGCTTGGGGCGTGGGCATGGGTCAGTTTGGTGAATTCACCTCCAGCCGAGTTGTGTCTTGACGCTCTGGGCCTATGAGACGGCGCAAGTGGAAATGGGATTTGATTTACTTTTATTGTTTTACTATTCTGTGTGTCATTTTATTCCACTGTCTCATCCACCTTCCCATAAACATCAACCCTGTGACGGGCACGGCTCCAGATCTAGGGGTAGGGTCTGCCACATGAGACGCTGACGTAAATCTTTACTGAGTTATACTTTTTAGTTACTCCAATTTTGTGGTGCTGTTTTGGAAGCTAGTACCTGCCTCGAGCAACAGGAGTGGACTGACCTACTCCAAAGCAAACCAATCAAAAACAAACTTATTTAGCATTAGGCTTTATGGGCTCCTACTAGCATTGAGTGGAGAGTATTGGTATTTCAAATAAATTCCACAACAACATATCAACATTTTAAAGTGGAACCATAGACTGTATATATAAATGGACATAGCTAACCTGATAGCCACAGCGTTGTGATCACGGGCGCGGTTCTGGCTCCATTGGACTCTCTTACATTAGAAAACTCTACATGATCCTGGTATTTTTATTTTGCTATTGTCTCCATAACTCAAGATATGATCATTAATAAGAGCCAAATCAGCTGCCTTCTTTTGTTGTAGCCATTTTTTTACATAACTTTAAGAAAATATACCTTGTTTCTCCTGTAGTCTGCGTGAAGTCTGCCCGGATGCATGCTTCGTTTACAGCCGAGCTCCATGGAAACGCTGGAAATGGAGGGCCACATTCGTAGGGTACATGAAATGGGACAGGCCTTGTCATGCCGGAAGTAACGCAAGTACCTTTCAAATGCAGAGAAACGGCATCGTTAAACTGTGCATGTGTTGTATTAATAGCTTTATCCACTGCTCATGGTCATTTTTGGCAACATTAGTGCAAGCAAAGGTACATTTGCAGCATTCTGGTGAAAAAAAAAAATCCAAGTTTGTGCTGATTCTAGTGACCACTGCAATTTCCAGTGACATCACACAAGACTGCCCTGATTATAGCCTACAGTCTTTAGTCTCCTCCAGATACTGCCCAGTTTAGCAGCTCTGTTTGAAACGTGGTTGTGGGTGGAGCTTAGGTAGTCCCACTTTAAACATAGCCATCACATCTGAATTTCTCTCTGACTCCACAACAGCATTACACTTTTATGGGACATGATTTATGCTATTCACGCGCTTCGTCACTTTGGTGGGTACCTGGCCTAGTTGTCGCTTGCTTAGAATTCAGCTCCCGGTGTATTTCAAACACGGGCTGGTCCTTGGAGAGCTAGAGCCTGGAGGAGAGAGGAACGTCCACCCCTCCTCCATGTTTTTTTTTTTTTTTTTTTGCTCTCTCACTCACTTCACACTTGGCTCTGTGGTTCGGTTTTGATTTCTCTTGGATATTGAGAGAAGTGAGATGTATTGACGGTAAACCCACTATGTATCGTGGGGGGATTTGGAATAGTGTGATAGACAGCGGAATATGTGAGCAGTTATGGAAGCCCTGTTGGGACATTCAGTGGAAAAGAAGTGAAATCCAAGTATTTTGTGTGAGTGACATTGCCAGAAATGTATGTCTCTATATTTTTTATATTGAGAGAAGCCACTAAACTGCAACATAATGTACTTGAGCTTGGTGTATAGGTATGATCTATGACACCCGTGGATCATTATAATCATGATAATTTGCACATTTTACATTGCAATATTAGTATAGTGAGTGTGGAGCAAATTCATATTTATTGTATGACTTTATGACTTTACTCAACACCAGCAAGTAAAATAATCCTTTCTGAGCATTCAAAACACCAAAGAATATATGAAATAATGAGGTGGTGTTCTGGCTTAAGCTGCAAAGGCAACTTAAGTGCCGTCTTGATCTGAAGGAGTTTAGTGAAGGTGTAGAGGGGCAGAGCTCTGCTACATGAGACACTGATGTCACCCAAACATGTTTTCTTCATAAATAAAATTGAGATCTTTCCTGAGTTATATTTTAATCGTAAGGCGGGTCTCAGGAAACCACAAAAAGAGTAAAGTAATTCCAAGTTTGTGATGCCATTTTGGAAGCTAGTACCCGCCTCGAACGGGTCAGTGGGCTGAGAACCGATCAAAATGAGACTTGTTTAATGTTAGACTTTATAGGCTCTTATAAGGATTGAGTGGAAAGTATTTGAAATAAATTCCACAACAACTTATCAACATTTCAAAAGTGGAACATTAAATCCACCTTTTTGCCAAACTGTGTATATGTACCATTATCTACTGTCCTGTCTAGTCTACATAGTCATTTTGGGCAACTTCAGTGCAAACAAGGTACATTTGCAGCTTTCTGGTAAAAAATAAAATAATGACTCCGGTGACCTCTGCATTTGCCAGTAGTTGGTGACATCACACAGCACTACCCTGACCACAGTTGGTATTTCTGATTATAAACACCTGGCTGCAGGGGCGGAGTTTGAACTGTGGATACCTGTTAGACCAATCACTTTGTTCCTCATATGTCCAGACCATAGACTGCATAAATAAGTGGGCTGAGTGAGTGTGACGTCACCCATAGCGTTCGGCTCCAGTCAAATGAGCTGAGCCTCGCAGTTATAGGGGAGAATATGGAGCTGAGTTCCATATCTAGAAATTCCAATGAGTGCTGTCTTGATCTGAATGAGGTTAATGAAGGTATATAGACTTCAAAAATACAGATGATGTCGTAACGGTGCGGATAGGACCAAAGGATGCAGACCAGAGCAGTTTTAACAGTGTTTATTTACAGCGGTGAAAATGCAGTCTTTAAACAGGTCACAAGAGCAGGTACAGGAACCGGGGAGCGGGAGACGGGTCAGGCGGGTGCGGTGCAGGTAGAGGCGGGCAGGACAGGACCAGGACGGGGATAGAAGCAGGTGCGGTACCAGGGCGGGCGGAGCAGACGAAGACCAGAGCGGGGAGCGGGTGACAAACCAGAGACCAGGACCGGACAGGAGACGAGACGAGCAGGAGACGAGACGAGCAGGAGACGAGACGAGCAGGAGACGAGACGAGCCGGAGACGAGACGAGCAGGAGACGATACCGGGACTGGAACGTGACGGCAGGAGCTGGGCGAGTGGAGGCAGGAATCTGGAGGGTGCATAAATCCAAATGAGCATTTGCAGGAAAGTACCAAATAACAAAGCTTAGCTAGAAACATTCACGTTTTACACGCGGACGGTCTGGCACCGAGTGTAGACTGCCAAGCCTTCTTGTACTCAGCAGCAGGTGGTGGTGATTAGGCTGATGCACCCCAGGTGTGCACGGGAGGAGTCAGGCACTCCACCCAGCTCCAGACACACAGGTAGGGGAGGGGGAGAGAGCACGGGAGGACAGGGAAACTGACATCATGACAGTACCCCCCCCCTAAGGTCCACCTCCTGGTGGACCCCCAGGCTTGTCAGGATGAGCGCGGTGGAAGTCTCTCACCATGTCGGGGTCCAGAATGCGTGCCCTGGGCACCCAGGATCGCTCCTCCGGACCGTAACCCTCCCAATCGACGAGGTACTGGAGGCCCCTACCACGGCGACGAACGTCAATCAGGCGGCGGACGGTGAACGCCGGGTGGCCGTCAATGACTCGGGCGGGCGGTGGGGGATCGGCCGGAGGGCACAGGTCGCTGGTCCGGACTGGTTTAACCTGGGAGACGTGAAAGGTCGGATGAATCCGGAGAGACGGGGGTAACTGGAGGCGCACCGCCGATGGATTTATGATCCTCATGATCTTAAACGGTCCCAGGAATCGGGGGGACAGCTTACGGGAGTCCGTCTTCAGCGGGACCGTCTTGGCGGAGAGCCAAACCATCTGGCCAGGTTGGTATACGGGCGCCGGGACACGGTGGCGATCGGCCGTCGCCTTAGTGCGCGCTCCAGCCCGAAGAAGGGCCGCCCTGGCCTTCTTCCAGATCCGGCGACAGCGCTGGAGATGGCGCTGAACAGACGGGACGGCGAGGTCCCTCTCCTCCGTGGGAAAGAGAGGGGGTTGATATCCCAGCGATGCCTCGAAGGGGGACATACCAGTGGCGGAACTCACGAGGGAGTTGTGAGCGTACTCTATCCAGGGTAGGTGAGTACTCCAGGTCGCGGGGTTGGCGGAGGCTGTGCACCGTAGGGCCGACTCCAGGTCTTGGTTGGCCCGCTCCGTCTGCCCATTAGATTGTGGATGGAACCCGGACGTGAGGCTAACCGTGGCCCCCAAACTGTTGCAGAAAGACCGCCATACCTGAGAGGTGAATTGGGTCCCTCTGTCGGACACGATGTCCACCGGGATGCCGTGGAGTCGGAAGACATGACTGGTCAGCTGGTCGGCAGTTTCTTTGGCTGTGGGGAGCTTAGGCAGGGCAACGAAATGGGCGGCCTTGGAGAAGCGGTCCACAATGGTGAGAACCACCGTGTTCCCCTGGGAAGGGGGAAGGCCCGTCACGAAGTCCAAGGCGATGTGGGACCAAGGGCGACGAGGAACTGGGAGAGGATGCAAGAGACCAGAAGGGGGTGAGTGGGAGGCCTTGGCCCGAGCACATACCTGGCAGGCGGCGACATAAGCCCGGGTGTCTGTGTCCATCGTGGGCCACCAGAAGCGTCTCCTGAGGAGGGAGAGAGAGCGACCGGCACCAGGATGGCAGGCGAAACGGGAGGCATGGACCCACTGGAGCACCTGAGACCGGACAGAATCGGGAACAAACAGTTTATCTGGAGGGCCGTTACCTGGGTCGGGGTCGTTGGTCTGGGCCTCTCGGACGGTGTCCTCGATATCCCAATGGACCGCGGCCACCACACACGAGGAGGGGATAATTGTTTCTGCGGTGACCGGGCTATCCTCCAGGGCGAACTGGCGGGAGAGGGCATCTGGTTTGACGTTCCGAGATCCGGGGCGGTAGGTGAGGAGAAAGTTGAAGCGGCTGAAGAAGAGGGACCAACGAGCTTGACGGGGATTGAGGCGCCTGGCGGACTGGATGTACTCCAAGTTTTTATGGTCGGTCCAGACGATGAATGGTTGCTCCGCCCCTTCGAGCCAGTGGCGCCACTCCTCCAAGGCCAGCTTTACGGCAAGGAGCTCCCGATCCCCCACGTCATAATTGACCTCGGCCGAGGACAATCGCCGGGAAAAGAAGGCGCAGGGACAGAGGCGGTTGTGGGGGTCGAACCTCTGCGAAAGCACGGCCCCCACTCCCGAGTCGGAGGCGTCGACCTCCACGATGAATTGCCGTGAAGGGTCGGGCTGGTGCAGGATGGGAGCGGAGGTAAATAGTCTCTTAAGCTTCTCGAAGGCTGTCTGCGCCTCAGGAGACCAGGCAAACTGCAAAGCAGGAGAGGTGAGTTTAGTTAAGGGCGAGATAACCCTACTAAAATCCCGGATGAAACGTCTATAAAAATTGGCAAAGCCGATAAATCTCTGGAGCTGTCTCCGGCTGGTAGGAACGGGCCACTCAGTGACAGCCTGGATCTTTTCAGGATCAGCTCTTACTTGGCCCCGCCCCACAATGAAGCCCAAAAAGCTGACCTCCTCTGCGTGAAACTCGCATTTCTCAGCTTTCACGAACAGTTTATTCTCGAGGAGGCGCTGGAGAACCTGGCGAACGTGCTGGTGATGCTCCTGGGGGGACCGCGAGAAAATCAAGATGTCATCCAAGTAAACAAAGACGAATCGGTTAAGGAAATCACGGAGCACATCGTTGATGAGGGCTTGGAATACGGCAGGGGCGTTGGTGAGACCGAAGGGCATAACCAAGTATTCGAAATGTCCCAGGGGTGTCTTGAAGGCCGTCTTCCATTCGTCTCCCTCCCTGATGCGCACCAGGTGGTACGCATTCCGCAAATCCAACTTGGAGAAGATGGTCGCACCGTGGAGGGGCGTAAATGCCGAGTCCAGTAAGGGAAGCGGGTATTTATTCTTTACAGTTATATTGTTCAGACCCCGGTAATCAATGCAAGGCCGCAGGGATTTGTCCTTCTTAGCCACAAAGAAGAACCCCGCTCCCACGGGTGAAGTGGACGGGCGGATGATTCCGGCAGCCAGGGACCCACGGATATAGTCCTCCATTGACTCGCGTTCAGGTTTAGACAGGTTATATAGCCTGCTAGATGGTAGTGGGGCACCCGGCAGGAGGTCAATGGCGCAGTCATATGGGCGGTGGGGCGGTAAAGAGAGGGCCTTGCTCTTGCTAAAAACCTCCCCCAGGTCGTGATATTCAGCAGGCACCGAGGACAGATTGGGGGTGTCTGGGGACGGATCAGCGACAGGAACGGACCTCCCGGCCGGAGGGAGGGCGGACCGAAGGCACTTGGCGTGGCAATCGGGACTCCAGCCCGAAACTCCGCCCCTGGCCCAATCGAAAACAGGGTTGTGGGCGCGTAGCCAGGGGTAACCAAGGACCAGAGGAGAAGCGGAGGAGGACAGGACATGAAACTGACGGCTCTCTTGGTGGTTGCCGGACAGAATCACGGTGACAGGTTCTGTGATGTGAGTGATGTGCCCCAGAAAACGTCCATTGAGCCCCTGGGCATTTAAGGGGCGTTCGAGGGGCTCCAGGTAGACCCCGAGCTGCTCCGCGACTTGGGCATCAATAAAGTCCCTCTCAGCCCCGGAGTCGATAAGGGCGGAAACGCATAAGGTCTCTGTGCGAACGCACAGGGTGGCGCTGAGCCGCAGTCTATTAGAAGAGTCCAGGATGTGTTGCTCGCCCACCAGTACTCCCAGCGCTACTGGTGGGCCCCCCCTTTTGGCCGAACTGGGCAAGTGACCACATAATGTCCGCGCTCACCGCAGTAGAGGCAAGCCCCGGCCAGACGACGCCTCCGTTGACGCTCCTCGGCCGACACAAGGGTCCTGTTGAGTTGCATGGGCTCATCCGGCGGGGGCGGGGCAGCGCGTGGCTCCGGCGGGGCCGGTGACCGGCGTCTCTCTCGGCGACGAGCCCGTAGGCGGTTGTCTATACGGTGAGTGAGGGAGATGAGGGTCCGCAGGTCGGGGGGTTCGTCCCGGGAAACCAATTCATCTTTCAAAGTCTCGTTCAGGCCCCGCACAAACACAGCCCGCAGCGCGCTGTCCGTCCAGTCCAGCTCCGCCGCATGTGTCCAGAATTCAATGGAATAATCCGCTACCGTCCTGGAGCCCTGGCTAAGAGTCAATAACCGGGAGGCAGCATTGTCCTGGTAGTGCGGGTGGTCAAACACCAGCTTAAACGTGGACACAAATTCATTAAAATCCAGGCTATCCACAGACGTCTTCATTAGGCGCGCCTCTGCCCACTGGAGAGCTCTGCCCCGGAGTAATCCACATATATATCGGATCTTGGTGGCCCCCGAGCTGAAACGAGAAGGGCATTGCTGGAACATGAACTCGCACTGGAACAGGAATCCGCGACAGAGGTGAGGTTGTCCAGCATACGGCTCCGGATCCGTGCCTCTCGGCTCCGGGAGGCATGGTGGCGCTCCAGCTGCAGCAGGCGGGGTGACGAGGAGCGCGGCCACCTGGTGGTTAAGCTGTGCCACCTGCTGGGACAATGTCTGATTTAGCTCCAATAGAGTTCGAATGGATTGTTCGTGCTGACCCAGCACCGCCTCGGGGTGAGAGTGCGTGAGGCGGCGCGTCTGGTCCGGATCTGAGCCTGCTTGGTCCATAGTGGCCAGACCGTTCTGTCGTAACGGTGCGGATAGGACCAAAGGATGCAGACCAGAGCAGTTTTAACAGTGTTTATTTACAGCGGTGAAAATGCAGTCTTTAAACAGGTCACAAGAGCAGGTACAGGAACCGGGGAGCGGGAGACGGGTCAGGCGGGTGCGGTGCAGGTAGAGGCGGGCAGGACAGGACCAGGACGGGGATAGAAGCAGGTGCGGTACCAGGGCGGGCGGAGCAGACGAAGACCAGAGCGGGGAGCGGGTGACAAACCAGAGACCAGGACCGGACAGGAGACGAGACGAGCAGGAGACGAGACGAGCAGGAGACGAGACGAGCAGGAGACGAGACGAGCCGGAGACGAGACGAGCAGGAGACGATACCGGGACTGGAACGTGACGGCAGGAGCTGGGCGAGTGGAGGCAGGAATCTGGAGGGTGCATAAATCCAAATGAGCATTTGCAGGAAAGTACCAAATAACAAAGCTTAGCTAGAAACATTCACGTTTTACACGCGGACGGTCTGGCACCGAGTGTAGACTGCCAAGCCTTCTTGTACTCAGCAGCAGGTGGTGGTGATTAGGCTGATGCACCCCAGGTGTGCACGGGAGGAGTCAGGCACTCCACCCAGCTCCAGACACACAGGTAGGGGAGGGGGAGAGAGCACGGGAGGACAGGGAAACTGACATCATGACAGATGAGCAGTTATTTGGTCATATATCTTAATCATACAGGACTCCTCATTTCATTCATCCCCTCCCAGTGGAGAAGAGGTAAAAATATGATCATCACAGATTAAATTGTTGCGTAAAATCTGCTCTCCCCTTCATCTGCACATGTTTAAAGGTCAGGAGGATTGAGAGACGTTAGGCTGACACTGGAGGACAGTGCACAGAACAGAGACTGATGTCCAATTAGCAAACAAAACTGCACGTACTCCACAGAGACGTAACACAAGCCTTCAGACAGTCACAGTCTATAGTCCGTTGCTTTAAAGGGCCCATATTAGGCTATTTTCTGATCTATGTTATAATGTTTCATCAACAAAACACAACTACAGGTATGTTTTTGATTAAGTAACAACATTATAACTTGACTTAAAGCTCACAAGAATCTATTTTGTGTAATAAAAGGCCTTTAAAGTGCATATGACAGGTTAGACTATTCATTTTACTAAAGCATTTTAAAGTATTATATTCAAGATTTGACTAAAATTGTTAAATAATGGACAGAAGGTGGTATTTGCAAAGGATCAACACAAAAATGAGACAAACTAAATCATATCTGAAGGAGCAGTGCAAGAAGCACAAATGTTCAAATCATTTCATATTGTCATCATAAGGCTTTTGTCACTTGTAGACTTACTCACAATGGGAAGAGTAAACAAAACTTTTACTCAAGTAAGAGTACTGTTACTTCAATATAAATATTACCCAAATAAAAGTAAAAGTATGCTGCTAGAAAAGTACTCTAAAAAATACAGTTTCTTTAAAAGTTACTCAGGTAAATATAACTGAGTAAATGTAACTGAATACTATCCACTTCTGGTCAATACTGTGTCAGAAGTATAACATATGCATAGTCTATTGCTCTGTGTTAGCATGTTAGCATACTGTCCCTCCTCCCACACTGGGGTCTTGGCCTTATATCCTCCGCTCTTCGTCTCTGCCTGCGTCTCTGCTGATAGCACTTCTCTGATGCTATCGTGCTGCATTTATGGGGTGGCAACAGGAGCATTTGATGTTTAACCTTCACTTGTCGCCTCGCTGTGCTCAGAATATCAAGATACACAGAGACAAAGGCAGACGAAATCTTAAACTGCAGGGATATGACCGGGTCCAGGCAGAGGTCGATTATGCAAGAGAAGAAGGTTCCATGTACACGAGGGGCCTCCATGCCTGATCTACGTAGCTGTGGAGTAAGATGACAGCACTTAAAGGAACTACATGTAGTCTGTGCTCTTACATAAAAAAATTAAAAAAAATAAAAACTACAATCACAACTAAACCTGGGATGCCAGTGTGAGAACCTCAGAATTCATTCACTGAGCTGTAGAGGCTGCACTAGCACTGATTAATGACAGGCTGCAGGTGCTGGGGTTTGGGCAGTGATGATACACACCAGAGAGAGACTTTTTAAAACTTTTTTTTAAAAGATTTAATGTAACTGGGCTGGACTGGACTGGAGAGACTCATGTGAGTGTCATTCTGCTTTTAGGTTGGATTGGATCGTCTTGAGAATCAAAACACCTCATTATAACAAAAATCACTTGTTCATCGTCTAATGTTTTTGTAACTAAGAATAAATCAGCATTAGGCACAATATATAACTTTTCAGGTATTGGGTCTGCCACTGACTTGTCTCCATGTAGATGTTATTGCAATTGTCTGGAATTTTCCACAGTTTATAGTCCATATAGTGTCATATTGCATTTATTTAAGTACAGATATGAGGCCTCATTTATAAAGCTTGCTTAAAAGGACTTTATGGTGAATTGGATGTGTGAAGAGGACGCAGTCTGTCCTTTTATGGTGAAGTGGAGGTGTGGAGCGGGTGGGATGTTGGTTCACGTGCACAGATTCCAGCTGCAGGTGAGATTTATAAAGCACAGATTGCTGGTGGAAAGCGCATGGAGGGTCTTATAAATCAGGTGTGTGTGTCTGTGGCCACAAGGAGTACGCACTTGCTTTGGAAAAATCCTTTTTACATTAAGCCTCATATCTGTTACTTGGTCGGGTGGCGTCATGCAGCCAAGCAGTTGACAGATCTGCTACCAGGAAAAGTTACGTAGTGAGCATCAAACATAAGGATTATCTAAGAATCGTTGTGGAATTGCTAATAGTAAAAACCTTAAAAATATAAAATCAACAGAGAGGTTGTCTTGAATCAAAAAGTCTGGTTTATTGAATCAATTGTGTACAATCATCAAAGAGCTGTTCTCCCTAGTAGTGTCGTCTCGCCATCAGCTGACAAATGAAAATACATCCAGTGTATTTATACCATCAAAACACTCATACCCGTTTAGTCTAGTCAAAGTGGCTGTTAGACACACAAACAAGAGATATACCCATGCATAATAACAGATGGTACTGCAAAGGTTAGCTCAAAAAGATCCATAACAATACAAATACAGATTTAAGTTAAAGAAAGCCATAAGAGTGTTACACCTTAACATTATGCTTTATTAGTTTGCATCTGTCTTATTTTGTATTTCTGTGGAAAGACAACCTCACTCACCTTTAAGAATACTTATTTTTCAAGATATTTTGGAGTAAATAACACACCTAAATCGAAGTTTAATATCATATGTAACATTCCAAGCCATTTAAGACTCCATCTCCATAGAGACAGCCTCCACCTGAACAGTTACGCAGTGCAACTTTAAGTCAAAAAATGATGTGAAGCAAGTAGTTAGTCTTCTGTAATGGCCTTTGACCCATCCTGTTGTGCGCAGATCGATAGTCTCCCTCTCCCCTCTCCTGTTTACGGCCTGTCAGGAGCAGAGACAGGGCCGCTGTCTTAGCCCTGGTCAGACATGTTTATGGCTTTAGTTTCCAGCTCTGATTCTACAGATATCTCCAAGGGCTTCTGTTCACTGGGCTGGACACAAATAAGAAAGCAAAAGTGAACAGTACAGAATGCTTAAAATCATCGTAGACATTTTAGTCCTGGTTTAGTTCTAGTTTAGACCTCGGCTCGCCAACCTACTGCATGAATGTCTGAGTTTTTGGGAAAAGACTCACAGCATCAAGATTTGTGTGTATTGATTTGTAGGGTGATTTGTGTAAAATGTTCATTGTTCATGTGCACTAACAAGTCAACACTGCACCAATTCTCTAGGAGGCTTTAAAACAGCTTTGTAGTCCATACAGAACTTCTTTGCAGCCCCATGCAAATAATAGACCACGAATGACGATGGCAGCACCCATAGCAACTTCTGGAATAAAGTGTGTAGTCTTGTTTAGATCAGGTTTAGAAATGGTTTCACTTGGTTTTAGGGCTGACAAAATAAACACCTTAAGTCATGTGATTAATCATATTTACCTGAAATATGTGACAACTCAGATTCTTTATGAAATACAATGTCTGTAGGGCTATAACTTAGATTTGTGAAATAGATTTTAGGCGGAACCTTCACCAGAGAATTACATGTTATGTTTAAATATTGACATTCAAATGGTGCACATTAGTTATAGTCTAGTCCTGTATAGGGGGATATCAGTCTGGTTCCCACGCCCTAACATTTGTCAAGCCCTAAAGATGATCGTCCAACCAGATTAGTTTGACACGTGTGAAACGAAGGAGCCCATTGGTCAGATATGATTTACAAATAAAATCCAATTTCTCTCACCTCAATTTCTGTTTTTTTTTCCCTTTATTTTTTCCGATAGAGGAGGATCATGTGTGTCCCTGATCGGCTAATCCACCTGTCAATCACGCCGATCTGAACTTGAGGAGATTCACCGGTGACCAGACTCACATTTTTGTAAAGTATTGGAGAAGTGTGTATTCTGGATCCCAGGCAAGGTTTGAACATAGTTTAGAATAAGTTATGGTTAAGTCCTTCACTAGTTAGCCCTTGTATGATGGTCTTTGTTTAAATCTGCATGGCTTTATACCTGATCTCACCCTGTTTAGTTATGTTTTAGTCATGGTCTAGTTTTTTGTTTTGTTTTTGTTTTTCATAGTTCCGACCTGATCAAAACCTGTTTAGACCTGTTTTATTGTTGATATGTTTTCAAGCCCTGATTCTGTCCTTCAGTTATGTTGTTTAATCCGTATTTGTTCATCTCAGTTTAGTTTGAGTGAATGAATAATGACTACATGTGATTCCATTGTAAATCATTATCCTTATTATCATTTACCTTATATAAGTAAAATATTACTATAAAACATTGTCATTACTATTAGGAAAAGAAAACTAAAATCTGTCATCTGGACAAAAAGTTGTAGGAGTGAGGATGTTTCGCTGTTCATCCAAGCCACTTCTTTAGTTCATTCAGATCACTGGTGGACACTGCCTTATATCTATCTGAAGCACATGTTTCAAACTCAAGGCCCGCGAGAAGGTAAATTAAGGTTTGACTGTCATTTTAAAATAAGTTTGGGGCGATAGTGGCTCAGTGGTTAGAGTGTTGGATCGAGTCCCGCTCAGACCAAGTTCTGTCGTTGTGTCCTTAGGCAAGACACTTCACCCACATTGCCTAGTATGAAAGTGGTGTGTGCGCAAATGATAGGTGGTGGTCGGGGGGGCCGATGGTGCAGATTGGCAGCCTCGCTTCTGTCAGTCTGCTCCAGGGCAGCTGTGGCTACAGTAGTAGCTTACCATCACCAAGTGTGGAAATGAATGAATAATGACTATAGTCTAGACATTTTGACACCAAACACGGAGCTGAGTATGCACAAGTTAGCCTTCAAGAAAAACAACAAATTGTCCAATAATTAAAAGGCTGTTTTTGAAGCAGTGCTGAAGGTGTGCTCTGACCAGATACACACTTTTAAAAATGTCAGTTTATCAGGAAATACACAGTTACACAGAGTTACACAGACATGTAATATTTGCAACTTCAATAAGTAATAAACACAGAAACAGTTATTTAACAAGTTTAAAAGTTACATTTATTTTATATGACATTTGTTTAGATTTAGTGACATTTATCCTGCCATACAGTTACATCTGGCTCTTGATGGCGGCCATTTTGCTGATCTGAAGGGAGGAGCTAACAACACTGACACTAGAAACAGCAATTGTTTACAGTTTCTGTAAATAGACTAGGTCTATTGTGCTACCCCAAGTTTGCACTGTGCCTGAGTCCTACTTAGCATAGTCATTCAAGCCCCTAATGAGTGATTTCACACCTATTAGCATCCTGGCTAGCCCTATTGTTTTCTTTGTTCTCTTTGTTTTTGCTTTGGGTCTGACGATGGAGTTATAGATGGGGGGTAGATGATGTCTGAGGCCCCCATTCCCTTTTAATGAAGGATTGTCTTTCCTAACAAAAATTGCTTCTTTAACTCCTCTCTCAGATTTTAACAGATTTTATTTGACTTTTGCTATGGATCAGACCTGGACAACTGAGTGATTACACAGATTTTTATTTTTATTTTTATTTTTATTTTTATTTTTATTTTTATTTTTATTTTTATTTTTATTTTTATTTTTATTTTTATTTTTATTCTTATTCTTATTACCTCATGGCCCAGACCACAGCTGCAGAGGCTGAAGTGCTCAAAGGTTTTAGACCCTGTTGCTTGGTCGTTCCCAGGGACCACAGCTTCTGGTGAAGTTGACAGAGAGAAACGGCAGCGCTTTGATGAGCTGAGCAGCCGAATGGTTCAGAGCCTGTTGCTATGGCAGCCGTGCGGAATAAATGAGACATGCCCCGAGTGCAGACGCAGGTACAGAGCGAGGTGGAATTAGAATGAGAGCAACACGTGAAGCCCCAAACCCGGCCTGACGACAGAGCTGTGGGAACCTATTAGAGTGTAATGTTGCTTTTCTCACATGGTTTTAGGTTGAGGACCATGAAAATACTTGAAGAATATTCGAACAAAATAATAAGAGGGATTGAATATTGAAGATTAAAGGCCCTGCAGTCACTTTTTCCCATGTATTGAACAAATTGGTCTTGCCCCAGTAGCTTGAGTTCAAAATATGTTAGCTGTGTCCCATGTCAGAAAGTGTGAATTACCATGCTAGTTGTTGCTAGCATTACCATCACAGCACAGCTCCACAGTGGTCTCTGAGAGTTGTGAAAAGTGCTTATAAACTCATCGTGTTGAATAATTAGGATGCCCAGAATACCTATGAGTGAGGAATAACTTTGGACCACTGAAAATTGTTTAAAATGAACTAGTTCTGTTTCTTACATTTGAAGGCAGTAAAAATCAAGTACATCACTCTTAATACCACTGGGTAAACCTGACAGAAGCAGTGGGCGACCATTGAAACTTGTCTCCAGTCCAGAACTTGAAGCTGCTGTACCTGATTTGCAGTTTAATGCCTCCGTTAGTAGTAGCTTCATTTTATTATATTATAGGCATTATGTGAATATCAAAATATCAATATCGTATTACTGACACGGTATGGGAAAGTCAGTCAACTGTCAAAAATACTAGTGAGTTAGTGAAAAAAAAAAAAAAAGTTTTAAATACATACTTTGTACTTAAAGATATAGTATGCACCTTTCTGGAGGTGGCACGTCACCTTGATGATTCCATGGAAAATAAAAGTTTAAACCATACTTTGGAACATTCTCCATAAGATCCACATATTACAGCAAAAGGAGCAACATTTCCACGGAATAAAGCTGGCCAAAGAAGAGTCAGGTTTGTGGAGATGCAAGCCAGCTCACAGCAAGGACGCATGTTTTTCAGTGCAATACATACAACCAAAGTGAAAAAAAATAAAAAATCATGCTTTGTTTTAGTCTATATATTGGCAAAAAAATTACATACTGTAGCTTTAAGGCTGTCTTCACATTTAAAGCAAAAGACCAAATTTAAATCTGTCAAATGGACAAATCGTTGTAAGAGTGAAGACGTTTCACTGCTCAATCAAGCCGCTTCTTCAGTTCTGGTCAGATTGCTGGTGGACAGTTTCAGCCTTTAATGTCCCTATTCAACCTTTAATGGCCGTTCTATTGTTCTCTTTTGTTTCTTTTGTTTGCTTTGGGTCTGAGGATGGAGTCATGGACCAGACCTGGACGACTGAGGGATTACACAGACATCTTCACATTTAAGTTCAAGTTGGTGAAGTGCAAATAAAACATTATAGTAGAGGAGTTTCACAGTATTTTTAAAACATTTAATTGGTTTCAGTATCAGTTCAATATCGTAATGCTGGACCTAGTATTACTTAGTGTATGATCCAAGCAAAAATCACTGATATTTGTATGTAGGTAGGCCAGTGCCGTTATATGTTATACGCCTCTCAGTTCAATATAAAAACCCAGCCAACACATTGCCTGTCCAAACAAGCAAATGAAACCATCAATAATGCATGACACAAACACACTCACTTTCACATCAGTGTTTAATGTTAGCGTCATCTCTGCATTAAACAAAATAGCTCATTAGCATGTTCGCCAACGGCAACGCCAACCATTCGTCTGTCCATATGGGTGCGCGCGTGCTATCTTTCATTGCAGCTTATTATAACAGTCCATAATTCAAACTGCAATAGACTGAAAGGAGGGGAGCAGGCATTGCGGTTGACTTTTGAGGCCACCCCGAATACAGACAAAGTACATAATACAATACATGACCCACAAAAGTACACGTCAACACAATAACTAGCACTTTTGAACACGTAACTACACTTAAAGCTTTCACAAGTGCTTAAATAGAATGCATTTGGAGAGAAGTTAGATTAAGCCTTGTTTTCACTGTAGAGGAGGTTAGCGATATTGTCTGAGGAGTACAGCATGTTGCTAAAAACGGGTCATGCTGTGTTACATTGATCGTCTTTGTCTGCTTGTTCAATAAGAGTGGTCGAGGTAATTACTTATATAGTCCCCTCTTTGTGTTTTTAAAGAGGGGTTATTACACTTCTATGGGGTATTAATTGTAAACACATTTAGATCGCCATGTTTCCTTTTATTGTTTTGAAAATGCTACAATGCTACAACAACAAAGTCTAAGTCACTCCCCCTTCAGAGCACTGACTGCACAATGAGCGTGCATCCTGCTAATGAAACTACTGCACATCACATCAGGTTTGTGAAGTTGTAGTGTATTTTTTTTGTATGCTGCTCTTGTATATTTAAGAAAAATGTCAGTGCAGGAGCATGGGTTATGTAGGTTTGTGGGCTGAGCATTGTATCGAGAAGAGATCACTAGATAACTCAAACATGCATGGATGATATCTAAAATCTCTTCAGGTATGTTTTTTGATGATTACTATTGCAATATTCTTCTTGTCTCTTGTGAGAACATTTTAGTCATATTTGCAGTTTGATAATACACCTCTGATATCAATGATTACACACATTAACTTTTCTGGGTCAGGGTCTCCCAGATGTTTTTGCTTTGCGTAGTGTTCCACTGTGTGTCATTAATCTTTTCGACATCCACAGAGAAAAGCAGGCAACATCACCAGGCCAAGTTACAGGTCAGATCTGCAGAGAGCCAAGCCCATTCATTGAAAGAATCCATGTTTTTCAAGTTTTTTTTTAGTAGCAAAAACATATGTAAATGAACAAGAGACCTACACGATAGATATGTTTAATGCCATACTGTTGACCATTCCAGGCAAAACAATAACATCTCTATAGAGGCCAGCATGTGGCTGATCCCTCCACCAGAAAAGTTTCATATTGACGCTTTAAACTTGTCACATACTCACGAAAACCTCTCCCTTGGAAACAGTGGACAATGTGATGCTGTCTATGGCTCTTGGTGAAAACAAGGCTTAAAGGTCCTATATTACAGAAAAATGACTCTTGTGAGGTTTAAATCACGTTATAATGTTGTTACCTCATTAAAAACATACCTGGAGTTGTGTTTTGTTTCATCTACATGTGTTTAAGTAACCCTTTATTATTAGTCTGTCTACATTTCCAAAGCTCAAAATGCTCTGTTCCACCTTGTGATATCATGAAGCGGTAGTTTTCAAGTTAACGTCTACCTTTTACCTTTAACTCAGTAGAGACTGACAATTCCAGAGCTGAAATCATGCAAATGATTCTAGTGAAGGTGTATGAAGTTTAGAAACACAGTGGAGCACTTCCTGTATTACGACATGACATCACAAGGTGGAACAAGGTGTTTTCTGTTTGGGATAAGAACTCAGAGAAATATGAGTTGCGTGTTAAACATGTGTGAATGAAACAAAACACACCTCCGGGTCTGTTTGTGATGAGAAAACAACATTATAACATAGATCTGAGAATATCGTAATATGGATGGGCCCTTTAAGAATATAAAGCTTATCACTGCATTTCTCACTGTACAAAGCGGCAACTACATTTTCCAGTTTGCAACATCTAAACACCAACAGAAAATAATTTATATAGTACCAAAAGACGTTAAAAATGTCAATACGCATACGCAACATTTTTGAGTCTGTACAAGTCCATACATTAAATGGGGTTTAAAGCTGATATGCATCTCTCAATCTCTTCCCGTATCTTCTTAGAGTCTTCCATCTTCGTCTCCTGAACATACCTCAAAACCTGTTAAAAATCACAGTCCTTGTCTGAAGCCATGTCGAAAGAAAAGCTATTACGAGATGAAAACATCGAGCAGGTATGACCTTTTGGATAATTCTGTTGGCCTTCAGGTATCGGTGGTATGCCTCGGCGCGCGATTGGAACTCTCCTCTCCCCTCCCCTTCCCCCTCCTCTCCACGGGGACGTATCTCCTCTTTGATTTTTTACGTTTCTTGTCGGAGCACCAGACTCTCTCGCAGTACTCCTCCACTTTCTGTGCGTCCCCGTATCCGATCAGCTGAAGGAAGTCTTTGTACCACAGTCTGGAGTTATGACCAGGAGAGGGGGCTAAAGATCTCGGGCTAACACTTGGGCCCGGGGGAGAAGAAGCGGAGGTTTGGCATTGCGTGGATGTTTTGCCGGGGTCGCGTTGGTTGTTGATGTGGTGGTTGGCGTATTCGACTTTGTTGGAGCTTAGAACGTTGAGGGTCACGTGTAGAAGAGTGTGCACGTAGCCATGCTCCACAGTTTGGCACACGTACAGGCCGGCGTCGGAGCTCTTAAGCCTGAGGAAGAGGAGGCCATGGGGCGTCAGGATCACCCGCTCGTCGCCCCGGATCTGCAGAGGAGAGGAGAAAATAAAAATAAGCATCCAGGAAAAACAATGAGCGAGCAATGAAGAGGGGTATTTTACTTATCTGGAGTATTAATTGCTAACACATGACATATTTAGATCACCGTGTTGCCTTTTATTGCTTTGAAAATGCTATATTCGGTGAAAACAACGTATGAACATGTTTTGTAGTGCCCAGGAGAGATCTCTAAAGCACTCAAACATGCATGGATGACATATAAAACCTGTTCAGGCAAGTTTTTGATGAGGGAACGTTATAACATGGTAAAGAGCTAAAAAAAAAAAAAAAAAGACTTTGCATAATACTCCCTCTTTAACCTTTGATGACGTGCCATAGAACAAATCTGTCTGAGCATTATTGTACATTTTTGCATGCTGGGCTACTAAATTATCTTATACACTCATACAATCCTTGCACTTAAATTTCCAGAAATATTTTACACATGTTGTTTCCAAATGCTGAATGTCTAGTATTCCATTCCTCAAAATTGTATTGTTTTATTACATTTTTTTTTTTTTTTTCAAACAAGAAAAAAAGTTATTGCATTAATAATCTGCTTTGATTGGTATTTTTTTTCTGCAGGTTGCTAAAAACTCTGTACATCATATAGGGTTAAATAAAGTTTTAAATTACTTGAATTACAAATGTTTTATTGATTTGAATAGATTTGAACTGATCTCTTCTGGTCAAATACAATACAAATTTTATCTCATTTAAAATATAACTAAACACTAAATCACCTTGTTTTGGTACTAAACACTTCCAGTCAAAAGTTTGGACATATCTTTTCATTTATGTCAAAAAAAATAAAAATACTGCTTTTGCTCTTTTGGCATTGACCCTGACAAGGTTCAGCTGTAAAGTGAAAAACATTTCAGGAGACTTCATCGTGAAGTTCACTGAGAGAAGGCCAAGGGTTTGCAGCGCTGTTGACAAAGCAAAGGGTGGATACTTTGAGGAATTTGAATCTAAAATACGAAACATATTCAGTTGAGTTATAACCTTTTTTTTTCTTTGCTACACAATTCTATATATCTTGCTTCATATATTTGATGTTTTCTGTATTTATTTAAAATGTAGTGACAGTGTGGTAGTGTATATGATGTTATGAATAATGTTTGAATTGCATTGTCTGTTCCTAGTTGCTCTGATTTCTGATTACAAACACCTGACTGCAGATAAGGAGTTTGAAGTGTAGAGAACTGTTAGACAAATCACACTTTTCATATGTCCAGACCCTGATGTTTTTGCCATTAAGACATTTCAGCTCCCCTCCAGAAGCCATTTTTAGACTGTATATTTTAATGGACGTAGCTAACCTGCTAGCTGCTGCGTTCCAAAGTGAAAGTGATCATGGGAGTGCTTCGGGCTCCATCGACTCGGGTCTCAATTCACTTTACACTGAAAAATGATCACCACTCTCTCTGAAACTGCTGCAGCGAGCCTCATCATTTTGATCTTAAAATGTTCATTAACCCGCTCTACATCATCCTGGGATTTTTATTTCGCTATTGTGTCCATGAATTAAGATATGAACATTAACAAGAGACAAATCAGGCACCTTCTTTCCCCAAGGTATCTCCCATTAGCATTAGCAACAGGTTTGACTGTGCACACTCCTTGGTAACCCAGCGGTGCGGGGGAAGGGGCGTTACCTTCAACAACCTGGCTCTGGATTGGCTCTTTGATTTTTATGACAATTACAGTTGGAACTAAGCTAAAAATTTGCTTTGATGACCTTCATTTGACTAGAATGAAGGGTGACATCACGATAACTTAGTCCACTTCTTTATACAGTCTATGCTTGCGACACTAGAGTGTATCCTACGCTAAGTCTAGACCCAGAGGGAGAAGTTTTAGAGTGAAACTGCCCTGCCCTTGTCTACTAGCTCACATCATTATGGGTCGCTATGTCCCTATTGGGTATTGGCTGTCTCACCTACAGCAGTGTTAAGTACACGATTAGCATTTGAGTCGCTCGCTGTCACCTTACTCCGGGAGTTGAGAATGCTTCTATAAACAGCTGGTAGATTAAACCTCAGTCCACCATTACTGTTCTAAGTGGGATTCTCTTTCTTCACAAGTTCACAAGTGTAGTTAAAAGTGCACTTTAACACCTTTGCCTGGAAGGTTTCACACTATGGCATCACACTTATTTATCTCCATGGAAACAAGCAGCTGACACCACCAGGCCTGAAAACAGAACGGATGCATTTTTTTAAGGTAATTCTTAGTAATAAAAATACTTTAATTATTATTTTTCTTGACGATTGCCAATCACACACACCTCTCTAGTTGTTCATCAAGCTAATACTCCAGCTAGTTACTCCTGATTAAGCTCCTGATGAAGTTAAAGATCTGGAAATGCGTACCTGGGAACTGCACTTCGGTCAACCAATGCTCCCGACAAGTTATTCTAGCATATTGAAGGATGAGTCAAAATTTACCCTATCTCCGCCACAGCAGCAGAACCGACCACCTCTTCAGCCTCTCCATACTACTCTTTGCCTTTCACTCTCTTGCCTGTGTCAGTCTGAGTGTCCCTCTGTAGAAATGTGTGTTTTGACTGCTCTAAGTATTCATATAAACATTAAGAGGCATGGGAGCGTGGAGGGACAGTGCTTAGTCTGTGGCGGTTTCATTTTACTCATGGCTGCCATTTTGAATAGTTTCTGTATAAAGATTTTGGAATAATATTTCAATATGTTGCCCTCCCCTGTCTAAGCACAAATACTTCAAATAGAAATGTGAAATATGTTGATATACATAACTTATGGCAATACATATCATTAATGAATGTTTTTTTAGTATGACTACTCTTATTTCTTGCTATTTAATATACTTTTATTGTAGAACTTATTATAATTTATATTCATATTACTATTATTGTTGTTTGCTTGTTTTTTTTAGTCCAATGAGGTTCATCAGGACTTACATTCTTTTAATTTAATAGATTTTTTTTTTTTCCCCCAGACTAAGGTTTAGTTTGTTTTCATATCTGACAGTTTGGACTAATTAACGGTCTTCTTCAAAGTGGTCACGTGATGTTGCTGTGATGTGTCCATTCAGCTGATTTAGACAGGTTTTGTCTTCATACCGGTGGAGGCAGTCCAACTTCTTCAGGACAGTATCCCAGGTGTGTGAGAGTAAAAAGGTTCCCTCATCCTGGTTTATAGTCCCATGGGCACGTTTCTGCATTTCAATTGCCTCCTTAATCAAGCGACAATGTTTGTTGTCCTCTGTCCCAATAATATTTGCTCCGTCCCAGTCCATAATGTGGTTCTCTCTTTTACAGTGGTCAGAAATGGCTGGATGGATTTGAGTTGCTATTGTTCTGCTTTGTATTTTGTTGCTGATGTGCTCTCGCATTCTGCCCAATGTTCCTTTTTTCATGTACTGAAATAACTCCCTGTTTCCAATGTCTTGCAATAAAACATACATTGGGGAAAGAAAGAACCACATTATGGACTGGGACAGGGCAAACATCATAAGGACACAGGACAACAAACAACGTTGCTGGGACAAAGGGGCTTTTTTTACTCACACACCTGGGATACTGTCCTGAAGAAGTCGAGATGCAGATCATGTGACGACTCTGAGTAACAGTGCTAGTGAGCAGGTGAACATGTTTGTTTTGCTGAGATCTCCAGGAGTAAACATTTGTTTGTCTGTTTATACTTGAAAAATGTAATAAAAATAATACGTGTTTTGTCATACTGTAAGATTGATGCAGTGATTGGATATTTCTTTCAAAATCAGTGAACTGCCCATAGATTTTCACAGACCCGAGTCTCCAGCTGACTAATTATATGAGAAGCACTTATTACATAATCGTAAGTCTAGCCAATACTCACCTCGTGCTTGTCTCCATCCCGCTGAGTGAACCAGAGCACTTTGGCCTGCAGTGAGCGCGGCACACACTCTAGTAAAGTGCTGTTGCTCTCCACTCCATAGACGCGCTTCTCTTCAGCACGTTGCCACTCTTCACCTACATGGAAACGTACAGTAACATACACAGCTCAGAGTTCATTTAGTAAAGCAATTGTGACGCATTAATGACGTTTCCCTGTCTCAGATGGAGGCCTATATCTTTACCTTACATATTTCAATAAGCAATATGAAGAAGGTATATTGTATAAATTAAAAAAACACATCTGATGGCACAGTAACACAATAACGTTTGGCTGGGCTTGAGATGTGACGAGGTAGTGAAGACCAAACTGATAAAAAGAACATTAAGGTGTCAGTCTGAACTTGCCAGGTAATCTTTTATAGCAATAGATCAATGTACATGGTTGTGTCAAATAACAAACAAACCAGTGCAAAAAGGTTCATCTGGTCTTCCCTTCATTTATTTTAATAGATTCTTTTTCCAGACCAACATTCAGTTTGTTTTCATGCCTGCGCTCTCCCTCAAAGTGGTGATTTAGACAGGATTTTGCACTGTACCCCTACCGTCATCTGCAGCCCAACTTCTTCAACTTCTTAAACCGGGACGAAGGGGCTTTTTTACTCTCACACACCTGGGATACTGTCCCAAAGAAGTCGAACTGCAGATGGGGCTGTCGTCTTGCCTCCACTGGTAGGAAGACAGCGCCAAAACCTGTTTAAATCAGCTGACCGGACACGTCACAGCAACATCACGTGAGCGCTAGTGAGCAGTCCGAGTTGTCAGGTATGAAGATAAACTAAACCTTGGTCTGGAAAAATAATCTATTAAAATGAAATAAACAAACATACTGGAAACACTATTTAAGCATTTGTAAGTTTAGTATGTTAAGTATAGTCGAACCATCTGACTGTTTAGATATAATAGTTCCAGTAATATTTGGACAGTACATCATCATAAGCTTTCATATGACATTTGCAATAAAACTAAAACTGTATCTCTAATATCCCTCAGATCCTTTTGTTTCCAGTCTCGGTAGAACACTGACAAAGCAAAAGGCACATGTAAGCAGCAGCAGCAGTAGCAGCGCACTTGTTTTCGGCACTAACCATCAATTTGGAGCCCGTTGCACAGCTGGACGGCGTTGCCATGGCGAACATCCTGGCGCCTGAATCGACGGCTGAGAGAGAGAGAGAGAGAGAGAGAGCAGAGACGGTGTTTGAACGTGTGATGTAAGAGTGAGAGAGGGACAAAGGGCACAAAATCACGGCAATTTTACACAAATTAAAAAGAATTATTCACTGAAAAGAGGTCAGAGTTTCAGATGTGATTGGTCTACACAACAAAATAAATAAATTATAATTATGCTGGCTTTAAATAGGACTAAATACATTAAAGAGGAGATATTACACTTCTATGGGGTATTAACTGCTAACACATGAAATATTTAGATCACCATGTTACCTTTTATTGTTCTGAAAATTCTATATTCACCGAAAACAGCGTAGTAACATATTTAAACTTAACTTTCACTTAAGTTTTTAACACTCCCCACTCCCTTTACTCCCTGCATTAAGTCACTCCCCCTTCAGAGAGCTATCACATTACAATCAGCATACATCCTGTTAATGAAACTACTACACATCGAACCAGGTTTGTGAAGTTGTAGTGCAACGTTTTGTCTCATGCTTTTGTATATTTATGGAGAATGGATGACGCAGACTTGTGTGGCTTGAGCGTTGAACTGAATCTCACATCTATAGTGCCCAGGAAAGATCGCTAAATTACTCAAACATGGATGGTAGACATGTAAAACCTCTTCAGGCAGATTTTTGATGAGGGAACAACACTATAACAAGGCAGAAACCTAAAATGGATGAGGTAGCATGGAATATTGGTCTAAAGTCAACGTTTTTATCTTTTTTGTGTGTGTGTTTTATGGTAATTTAAGGTATAACGAAAATTTAATACATTTGTTCTCCATTTACTGTCTATTGTCATGTTCATTGTTTTAGTTTGTGTGTGTTTGTGTGTGGGTAGGTGAGTGAGTGGGTGAAGTGGGTGAGTGGGTGGCTATTTGTCACGTTGTGAGACTGAATTCAGTATATCTGTATCTATCATTGTCCTCATGAGAGAAATCCTTCAATATTAAACTGATGATATAGTACAAAGTTAAAATATGGGTTCATTTAGGTTAAAGCTACAGTATGTAACTTTATAGCCAACATTTTTTTCTTTTATTTATTTATTATGCTGATAAACTGGAGGAGAACCACACTTCCATGGAAATCTTCCTTTTGACTATAATTTTACACTTGGGCATGAAACATATCTATCTCCAAGGAGAATGTTCTGTTTGTTTTTTAACTTTCTATATATGGAAATTTTGTAGGAAACAAGCGTATTTTCATATAATTTGGAGGATTTTCATTTTTTATAGATATTTGACTTGGGTCTTATTGGCAAAAATCAATGGATATTAGACAAAAGCACAACTAATATTTCAAGGTATGTTAAATTTTGTCAGTGTGTTTGTCATTTTCAGTGTGTTTTAAAGTCACCATGGCTATTAAATAATAAAAATAGTCTCAATTTCACAGGACACAGCTTGAAACTGCATTTGAGCCATTATTGAGTGACTAGGCTATACTAATTGTAATTTGAATATAGCCTGATACACATTATAATGAGAAAAAATATGATTGGACCATTAAGCGATGGGCCAACAGTCAACAGGACCCAGTTTTTGTTTGTCTTTTTTATCAGGGAATCTACAAAAAACTGTCACCACTCATATTTCTCGCATGTTGTTTGGTAATTGGCAACTTTTTGAGGTGAAAACAGCGGACATCTATCTCAGTGTCTGACGTATCTTCTGCTATCATCAATGGTGCGTCTGGAAATATTCTAGTGTTGACTCAAACCACTTGTTCTTCTTCTTCAGCATTTGTCATGTTCCCAACAATGAGCGAACATGTGCTCCATGAGGCGTGGTATAAAGCTGGTTATTTGCAGCAGTGTAGTCACAGTTTTTTGAGACTCACCCACACTTTCATGTATGTTCCATGGACCTATTATAAAATCTCTGCTTACATAATAAAGAATGTCAAAAGTGTCCAAAGAAGGAAGCCAACAGAATAATTAGTTTGTGTGTGGATGTATGTTGTAATAGGACTATTTTGGGGAATCTTAAACTAATAACACACAGTAGCATGCTGGCATTACGTTGACGCAAATGATTATGGCTTTATTGTCTGCAAATGTTCACCATCTTTTAACACTCGCATTATTCTGATCTGTGTCCTCCCTCGATGGAGACTTATGTTTTCACAAAAGGAAGCAGATAGACAAGGTATATGTGTCTTATCTCTGCAGGTTAAAGCACTGACAACCAGAGATGGATAGAACTCAGTTACATTCTCAGTTACATTTACTTGAATAATTTTTGAATGAAATTGTACAATTATAGCAACATACTTATACTTATACTTGAGTAATATTTTTTATTAAAGTAACAGTACTCTTACTTAAGTAAAAGTTTGGGTTACTCTTCCCACTGTGAGGAAGTCTACAAGTGACAAAAGCTTTATGTTGAACATTTGTGTTTCTTGCATAGCTTCTTCAGTTTTGTGTTTACCCTGTGAAAATACCAGTTTTTGTGCATTATTTCATGTTTTTTTTTCTTTTCTTCCAATTACATCAACATTAAATTGTAAATCAGATGTTACGTCCTGACAGTTACTCTTACTTGATTAGTACTTTTCCCAAATACTTTTTAACACTTACTTCAGAAATGTCTTGGACCACTACTTTCTACTTCTACTTGAGTAATATTATTTTGAAGTAACATTACTCTTACTTACAATGTTTGGCTACTCAACCCACCTCCGCTGGCAACCCAGGTTCAGTTGTGATTGTAATGCCTTTTTAAAGAGATATATGTTCTAATGTTGTTTCCTCATCAAAAACAGATCTGGAGTTGTGTTTTTTTCATCCACACATGTTTAACACAGAAATCCTGCATATTAAGTTGGTGTTTTTTGGGTTTTTTTTTCCTCAAACAGGAAGTGCTATACTGTGTTTTAAACTCCATACACCTTCACCAGAATCATTTGGATGATTTCAGCCCTGGAATTGCCAATCTGTACTGAATTAAAGGTAAAAAGTAGCTGTTAACTATCACTAAATGACATCACAAGGTGGAACAGAGCATTTTGAGCTTTAGAGATGTAGACTGAGTGATAAATCATGGTTATTCAAACATGTGTGAATGAAAAAAAACACAACTCCAGGTCTGTTTTTGATGAGGTAACAACATTCTAACATGGCTCAAACCTCACAAGAGTCACTTTTTTTGTAATATCGGACCTTTAAAGATGAACATTTTTAGTTTTTCACACACAAGCTGTACATTACCTCTTGGTGTAGACTCCGTTGGGGTAGTAGCGGGAGCAGGTGAGGCCGTCCCAGGCGCAGTAGGGGTCCCGGGCCAGGCAGCAGTCTGCACACTCAGAGCCATACAGGTCACACTGGTGCAGGCGGACCTGAGCCACGCCCACCTCCGAGCCCACATACAGCTGTTGCTATAGAGATTAAAACATGGAGGCGTGTCACTATAGCAAAAAGCATTATGAGTAATGTTAATACAAAACAATAATCACTCAAGTAGAAGTACAAAGTAGTGGCCCAAGAAATTACTCAAGTAATTTGCCAAATCTACTACCCAAGTAAGAGTAATTTAGAGGGTAACTGTCGGGACACATCATCTGAGTTATCATTTTAAGTTAATGTAAATGGAAGGATAAAATATTGCATAAAGTACAAAATCTTGCATTTTCAAAGTACAGACTAAATCATATCTGAAGGAGCAGTGCAAGAAACAAATCATATGCATATTGTCGACATAAAGTTTTTGTCACTTGTGGAATTACTCAGAGGAGGAAGAGTAACCAAAACAACTACAATAAAAAATATAACTTTAGTAGGAGTAAAAGTATACAGCTACATGACATATTGAGATAAAGTATTATACTGTAGACTAGTTTTAATATAACACCAAAGTAGTTAACTCTACATGAAAAGCAATACATATTTTACACTTAGTGATGTTATCTCTTTAAAGCTGCACTGTATATTTTTTTCTGGTGGAGGGTCTGTCCCCTGCTTAACTCCATGGTTATGTAATTGCTCTGTTCTGTTCACAAATGATGGTGCGTCCATTTATATCGCGCTTTTGAACCTTCAAGACACTCAAATCTCAAACTCTATGCTTTACAACAAAAAGGAACCACTTGCCCATTCATACACCAGTGTACACAGATTCTGGGACTGAGGTGGGTTAATGTCTTGCCCAAAGACACATCAACAGTATTTGACCGTGGGAGCTCGAATTGCACTGACAACCTGTAGACCAGTGCATCTGTCTGCTCTACCAATGATGTTTTATGTTGAGAGCGGGATTTGAACGGCCAACCTTTGGATCAATGAACTTCTGGCATCAAATTAAATAGGCCTTTTATGGCATTAGTTTAAGAAATTTAGATTTAATATATATTTTTTTTTATTTCTTTTGCATTTTTTGTGGCCACTTTATGATGATGTAACATTAGTCAGCGCACAAAATAAAATTGTCAAATACCTGCTAATGTGGGGTGACATGGCTACAAAGATTATTTTCTTTTTTTTATTTTAAAGGGGAGTTACTTTAAAGTGCTGTACGTGTTGCAATGTTAGCCCCTGGTGGCCAAAGAGCAGAATTGCAGGACAAACACACGTAAACATGAGAGTGGACTTACTCTTTTGGGAGAAATGATGATCTCTCGAATTGGAGCAGGCACCTGAGAAAAACAAAACAACCCTCGGTCAAAAGAAAAAAACAAGAAAAAAACAAAAAAACAAGAAAAATCTGAAATGATGTTACAAGGACAACACTATCTGCTTATTGTAAAGAACAGAAGATGATGTTGTATCTGTGTTTCTGTGATTGCTACTCCATGCGTGTTGTATTTGTACTTGCTTTGGAACCTTTTTGGTAAATTATTAGCTTTTTAGTTATAAACCTGCATAATTACATTTATTTTCATTAATGTGCTATGTCCCTGATAACTCTAAACTCTAAATGGAACTAAAAAAACAAAACAAAAAAAATCCCAGTGTAAATGCTGTTGCAGTTTTTTTGTGTTTTTTTAATTAATCTCATTTTATTTTCATTTGTAATTACAGGAGACTATCAGCATAAAACTGTTGACATTTATAATCTAGAGTAGAGTAAAAATATTCAGCAGTTAACTAGCATATACTGTACTGTGGCATAAAATGTTATGTTATGTTCCCAGTTCATGCATGATCTGTGTAAACCAGCATGTTTAAATAATGATTGACAGTGTGCATTAGTCACACTGTCTGCAGCCTATTACAACCACGGCCCTCCCCAGAGCTGAGGAAGGGCATCAGGACATATCAGTTACACTCTGTCCATCCCAAATCACTCTCTAATCAATTACCTGACCATTATGCATGAACAGCTGTGATTAAAGGTCCTGTAATATGCAAAACCCACATTTTTAACCATGCCACAGAAAACACACTGGTCCATCCTCATTTAAATACCTTTATTATTATTATTATTATTATTATTATTATTATTATTATTATTATTATTATTATTATTATTTTCTTTTTTTCTTTTTTTTATCATAGCTGTTTTTGTGCTAAAGTTATTGAAATGTTTAATTTAATCTTTGAGTCCTTCATATTTCATCTGAAGGTAAACTGATAAATGATATGATAATATTGTTGTTTTGGAGAAGCAAAATTCAAATATTGAGTATCAAACCTGTTAAAAAGGCTGCAATTTTTCTGGTGGAGGGTACATCACCTGCTTGTCTCCATGGAGAACTATCATGTAGCAGGTGTTTTCATTGTTAAAAATCAACTTAACACACATTATAATTGTCTGCATTTGGACCATCCTCCAATGCTGCTGGGCGGAGGATCAGAGGCAGGTTTTTACAGTACTCCTTGACGCACTTTCCTCTCAGAGTTTGCAGTCCGCGAGTGTATGTGCAGAGTGGTCATGTTTAGCTTCGCCCATGCTGTAGTTTAGGTAGGTTTATTGAACAGAACAGGTTTACTTCACAAAGTGCTGTTCATAGTTTTACCTTAAAGACCTGCAGCTCCTCCAGCAGCACCTCCTCCATGGTGTCTGTGTCTTTGTTATAGATGGTGATAAACTTCAGAACTGCTGAGTCGTCTAAAAAGGAGAAACATGGCAGTGGTCAGTGTGGAACTTTAAATGGATACAAGTCACACACTGCAGCTGATAGAGGAGGGTGAGAGGACACTGGATCTAACTGCAGGTTTGCTTAGCTGTCAACCTGGGTTTAGGATGTCCCGATGTGAACCTCTGACTCCACCCTCTGCTCCATCCAAGACATAGTCAGTACTGACCAAACCTACACTCACGCACACACACATACAAAGATGAAGCAATGAGTTTTCATGAGCGTGCATAATGTGACACAAATAGGCCTAAATAATTCAGATTTCTTGAAAAATATAACATATCATTTCAGATGGAGGACAGTGAGAGAGAAATATCTGAATGTATGATCCACAAATGTTTAATCTAACTATTTTTGTTAATGATTAGGTCCTTGGTTTAAAGTCTTTCCAAGTGACAACAATCATGTCTTTGTTGTTGAATAATAGCTGTGCATATGACTGAAACGTTATTATTCCGCACTCTTCTCTTTTAATGTGAATTTTATGAGGATAACTTGTTGTATTGTGATTTTAATGTCTTTCTTATTCTGTAAAGCACTTTGAATTACTTTGTGTACAAATTGTGCTATACAAATAAACTTGCCTTGCCTTAAATAATGGCACCACTTTCTGTATCCCGCACACACATACCTGTCCCGATGTAGAGCACGTGGTAGTACCCGTCCTGCGCCTGCACTCTGTCCACTGCAACCTGGGTGAGCCTCCTGTGGCCCGGCTCGGTCTGCAGCAGCACCGGCCTCTTGTGCTGGGGCAGGACCGGCCGGTACATGACCGGGTGAGAGCGAACGAAACGCAGCACCTCATCTGGGAACTCTTTAGAACTGGAGAAAGCCCCACCCGTCATCTTACTGGCACACTGAAACACAGGACAGGATTATAAGCAGAGGGGAATAAAATGTTATTACTGGCTGACATCACAATATTTTCCGGATTATAAGTCGACTTATATGTGAAATTATTAAAACATATAATTTCACATCTTCGTTATTGTCGCACAAGTCTTGTGTACCAGTGTCTACTACTCCTATACCATTGAAAATTTAAAATTTCAACATTACAGTAATTTAAAAGACATCTGAAAAAGACTGAACCTCCGGAGATGGCGGAGTTGTTCAGAAGTGACACTGAGGATGAAGAATTCAATGGATTTAGTGATTTTGAGTAAGATCAAGAGTAAACTTGTTGGCTAGTTTTTATGCTTTAGTCATCTGATTAACTGTCTATCTTATCTATCTTATATTAACTTACAAGACACATTCAGTCATTGTCTATGTTTCATGTAGCTGCATAAATATAAATGTATTAAGTTAGCTAGTTAGTTCTGCTATTCAGCCTGTTGTTCTCTATTTTATTTTTCTAACTTGCCATTAAAGATAAGATGCCTGTTCTTGATCTTGGGTTTTATAAAAGAAATTTTCCCAAAAATGCGATTTATAGTCCAGTGCGACTTTTATATGTTTTTTTCTTCATTATTATGCATATTTTGAGCGGTGCGACTTATCCTCCGGAGCGACGTATAGTCTGGAAAATACTAATCCAATAATATTTAAAGGACCTGTATCAGATTTTTCTTCACGTATTTGGGCAAAATGTGTCTTGCCCCAGTACAGATATATTAAGGTTACAGTTAAAGTACACTTTATTGTCCCTGTAGGGAAATTTGTCCTGTGCATTTGACCCATCCAGTGCAGCATCCAGGGACCCATCTCCTTGGCCAGGATTACCTTAACTGGAAGATTTTGTATTTTATAATGAGATTAAAATAAGTCTGTTGTGTACTCTCTGCATCTGATTATAAAGTGTTTTATTGTTTGATAATCAGGAAGGGCGTGGTTAACATGCTAATTACTGTTAACTTTACTGCAACGGTAAAACTCATTATAGATGTTATAGGTAAAAGACGCGATTTTTCAGGCATGCAGAGATGCAATTCAAAACAATATACAAAAAGTAAACAAAGAGCCATGGTTCAATCGTATACGCTGCTGTATCAATACTGGTAAATACATCTCACACTGTGGCGTAAGAATACTTTTGAATGAGTTTAGTATTTAACATCTTAAAATCTCCATTGTTTTAACATTAGGCTAACGGAAAAATCAGTGCGATGTGACAACACAACACCTTTCTAGCGGCTACGTGATATTTTTGAACCCTACACGTATCACTCATAGTCTATACTTTTTCAAATAATGGCAACTAAGTATGGAGATGTGGGCGGGGATAGGGGGTAGGTGGAACAGGAATATTCTGAGCTCTCAATCCTCAAGTGCAGGGCAATACAGGATTACTCAAACAGGCATGAGTCAATGTAAATACAACTTTGAGTTAAGCTAATGATAGGGGGAATTGATTTTGGGTAATATTTGAGACAGATATAACAGCAGCAGTGGTAGTGTGAGGGTACATACTGATCCTGGCCTGGGGTAGGGGATGCGCTCCTCGTACAGGCTCCAGTGGTGCTCTGGTCTCTCCCTGTAGGCAAATGGCCCATTGAACGCAGCTCGGATGTCCTCCATGGTGTAGATGCACACAGCGTAGCCTTTGAAAACAGCACTGGGGAACACGAATATGATCAGGTTTTCAGTGAGAAAACAGAGATATTAAAAAGTGCATTATGAGCAAAATTGTGTTTTATGATGTTACAGTCTGTACCCAATTTTCACATGTATTTGAGCAAACTGTCTTGTCCCAGTACAAATATATTATATAAGCAGCTCTTGAGGTCAAAACATGGCCACTGTGCACAGTCTGAATTTGATTATAAAGCGTTCAGTGAATCAGGAAAGTGCGATGGGACTAGTGGCAAAATTCTACAGTCCCATCGTGCATTTTTAAGACAGTAAAATCAGGTACAGCGCAGTATTTCAATTTTGTGTTCTTTTAGATTGTCATGATTCTTTTTAGTCCTTTACCTGGTGGTGCTGAACAGGCCAAAGATTTCTGGATTTTTCTCGTCTTTGTTCCGGAGCACAAACACGTCCTCTGCAACAACATCAAGGAATTAAAAGGTGCAGTATGTAACTTTCTGGAGGTGGTATGGCATATGTGGAGTTTTATGCCATACTGTGGAAGCCAAAAGAACAACAATTTCCATGGAAACAAGCAATAAAAGGTACTCCTCCATGACAAATAAGAGTCAGGTTTGTGGAGATGCAAGCCTGCTCACAGTAAGAAGTAGGTTTTTCAGTGCAATAATTAATCGAAAATGAATCAAAAATGTTCTTTTTTTGGCAAACTTTTATTATTATTTTTTTTTTTTTTTACAAATTGTGGTTATATAATCATCAGAGGTGGTGAGAGAGGCACAAATGTGTAGAATTCCTACATTAAAATAATTAAGGTGCACCATGTTACTTTTCCGGTGGAAGGTCATGGCATTAAACGCATCTATCTCCATGGAAACAAGTGGGTGACACTGCCAGGCTAAACTATAGCTCAGATGGAGAGGCAGTCCCGCCCCAGAAACATGCTTGACTGAACCCAATGGGAGTTTTTAACTTTAAAATGGGCAAAAATAAATTAAATAATGATATCTTATATGGTGACACAGTGATAATTAATAATCATATAGTTCGTACCCAGCTCATCAAAATGTGTGTCGATGCCGTTAGGTCCTGACACGGAGCAGATGAGACGGGTTTTCAGGAAGGAGCTCCAACGGTTCACCAGCATCCTCTGTCCCCCCTGGTCATTCTGAGAAAAATAACATGAATTTGGAGTGAAATTGTGTTGTATTGTCTATATAGGAAAAGTTTAATTTAATTGTCAGATTAAGTCAAAATATCATGTTAATTTTAAGTGGAACTAAGCATTAAACCACTACTAAACTGTATATGGTGGTTTAAATGCATCACCTACTGTTTGTCATTTTTTGGCAACTTTAGTGTAAACAGTGTACAGTTTGCAGCTTTGTGGTCAAAAATGCCTAAATCTAAGTTTCTGCTGCCTCCACTGCAATTTCCAGTAGTTGGTGACATCACACAATATGCCTGATTACAGTTAGGTATTTCTGATTTCAAGCACCAGGCTGCAGGGGCGGAGTTTGAAGTGTGGATCCTCTTAGACAATCATACTGTTCCACATATGCCCAGACTCTGCCCCTCCTCCCCCCTCACTCTCCCCTTTAGTCCTCCAGGTACTGCCCAGTTTAGCAGCTCTTTTTGAAATGTAGTTTAGGTGCTTTAGGTGCTTAGTTCCACTTTATTCATCTATAATAGTCAGCTAAAAATATACATATTAACCGTGATGGTCAGGAGAACCACAAAAAAAAAATCTAAAATAGCCTTTATAAAGACAAAGCCTTCGCTCTTACTGCACAGACTCTTCCCACACGTGTGTACACGGCCCTGTGCGCTCCTTCTGGGTCCAGCTCTCTCTCAGTGAAGAAGAAGTACACCTTATCATCCTCTCTGTCCTCGTTGTCTGGGATCACCGCCGAGCCCACAAACTTTGGCTCTGAAACAAAAACACAGCAGCAGATCACTCATTTATCTCAAGCCTGCCCCACACTACCTGATCATTCGTCTGATTTAGGAGTTGATTTGCTTTTCCCTGACTTCGGGCAGCCGTGACCCGTGAGGCGTGCTTCTCATGTGTGGTGTCAGTGCGACTCTGAGCTGCTCTGTCATCGTAACCATAAAACATCACCACAACAACAGCCAATAAAATAGTGCATCAGGGGCAGATGTAGTGACAGACACAGAGGCACAGGATACAAAATGAAGACAACTTTATGATTCACTTCTTGTAAAGTTGTAAAGTTAAACTGCAACATTCTTGTCCATATTATCCATATTAGAATTAGTCCTCCGCAAATAATAACACAGTCCACAAAACAACGCTATTAATCCAGTTTGAAGTGTTCTTTAAAAGTAAAAAGGCGAGAGTGGATCCTCACATGTGTCTGTTTACATAAATCCACACAGGGATCAGGGTGAAGCTGCTGCTGGGGCAGCTCTACTTGCCATGCAATTTATCTCCAGCCGTCTGTGCATTAAAAGCATGTAGGCTCTCTGAATTATTGCACTACATTTCACAAAAACACAGTTTTGACTTGCATCTAAACTACAAGTTCAAAGCTCTCTCTTTTAGCTTGTGGTGTGTGGTTTCTTTGCTGCCATATCCTGCTGCATTCTAAAATATGCCTTAACATGCATTCTTGCAATGAGCCTCTCCACAGATCTCACCTGTAACTTGGCCTGGTGTATAGATGAGTATAATGCAACACTGTGAAACATTCAAACATTTTTTTCATATTTTGTCCCCTTTGCTTTCTATCTCATACATTTTAATGTTTCCCAATGAGCAATATGTTCATACCCTATGTTAAGGTCAGGGCCGGCCCAGCCTATACGCAGCTGCTTAGGGCCCCGAGGCCACCAGAGGGCCCCCAAGAGCCCATTTATATTGAAAATAATGATTGGAAGTTTTTCTTCCAATCAAATGACACTCCGGTGTTTATACTAGTCTAAATATTCCTCTTGAACGATTAGATGTGTTTTATTTCCAGTAACTAGATATGTGCTTTTTGAGTCGGGCAGTGGTGTGGACAGCTACGCATTTACACCGGTGTGAAGGACCCTCCCCTCCAGATGAGCGGTGGGTGCACTGAGGCAGAGGACATTTGAGTGAGTGTTTTACAGACCGAAAGTCTAAACGTTAGTGAAGTTTATCTAAAGTACGGGACAATGCATGAAGAGCCCAGAGGAAGATTGTTTTGGGGAAAGAGGGACTTTTCAGAGAAGACTCGAAATATGTCCCCACTTTACATCAGTGGATCTGCAGATAAAACAGTGAAGCTGGATGTGTATAATTCTGCAGACAGGACACACCTCAGAGAGACAGAGGACAGAGAAGACACACCTCAGAGCAGCAGAGGACAGAGAGGACACACCTCAGAGCAGCAGAGGACAGAGAAGACACACCTCAGAGCAGCAGAGGACAGAGAGGACAGAGAGGACACACCTCAGAGCAGCAGAGGACAGAGAGGACACACCTCAGAGCAGCAGAGGACAGCAGGTGAGTCCGTTTATTACACTGGTTGTTTGTGGTTGTGACTCGTCCTTTTGTGGTAATTTATTTAGATAAGCATATGGCTTTAATATTCCCCACTTCCTCTTTGCAAAGTGCGCTCCGCGCTAACTGCTAACGCGCTAACTGCTAACGCGCCACTGTTAGCATAACAGTGACTGTTGTGTTATTTTACCAGGGCCACACTGTGACCAATGTGGACACGTTATACCTCTTTTTAAAGCTCTGAACCCGCTCTGTTCAGTCCCTAAATGTGTTTGTCAATTATATTACGTTACAGCGCATGTACAAGCAAATAATCACCAGCGCCACTTAGCAACGTTAGCATGCTACTATAGTAAACACAAGCACTGGGCTGATATCCTCTGTGAACTATAAAAACCTTTTATAGTCCTAAATATTTGTATATTTCATGTGACAGTCACATATGATTACAGCTGTGCTTAATGTGCAGAACAGTGAATGTGCAGCTTTATGTCAGCTCTGTGGAGAGATGAGCTGTGAGTCAAACAAGAAGCAGAACAGCTACAGTGGTATCGACTCTTGGTATCGGCAGCTCAGTGACGAGTATGAGTACTAGTATCGGTATCTGTGCATCTCTATTCATAAATAAGTGCATTTAGGCGACATCTCGCATCCAAAGCCTGACAATAAACATAAAAATAACGTGATCCTAAAATCTTCTCTTATTTAATCTTCAGTCCAAATGATCTGATTATTATAAATCTGATGTTATGTCCAGGCTGCTTCTCTTATACAACTCTTGACTTGGATAACTACTTTGTACTTCTTGAGTGGTATGATTTTGAAGTAAGTGTACCTTTGCTTAAGTACATCGTTTGATAAATGAAACTGGAACACGTTAAATGCACCAGAAACCAAGAAAAATAACTTAAAATTTCTTTGGCAGGCCCCCTTACTTACATGTTTTTATACTGTTATACTTGTTGTCATTGCAGTTGTGAGCCTCTAGAATTTGCAGTCTTTTTATAAGTGGTTGTGATGATGTCTTAATGTTGTTAAATACACAGCCTAGCCAAAAAAAGTCGCCACCAAAACAAAAAAGGTCACATGCTCTAATATTTTGTTGGACCGCCTTTAGCTTTGATTATGGCATGCATTCGTTGTGATATTGTTTCGATTTAGCTTCTGCAATGTCACAAGATTTATTTCCATACAGTGTTGCATTAATTTTTCACCAAGATCGTGTCTGACTGCTGCACAAAGCCTTCTCCCAAAGATTGTCAATGGGGTTAAGGTGTGCACTCTGTGGTGCCCAATCCATGTGTGAAAATGATGTCTCATGCTCCTGAACCACTCTTTCACAATTTGAGCCTGATGAATCTTGGCATTGTCATCTTGGAATATGCCCATGCCATCAGGGAAGAAAAAATCCATTGATGTAATAACCTGGTCATTCAGTATATTCAGGTGTCAGCTGACCTCATTCTTTGAGCACAGACTGTTGCTGAACCTGACCTGACAAACTGCAGCAACCACAACCTATTTGTTTAATTAAATCCAGGTGGTGACTTTTTTTTTTTTGGTCAGGCAGTGTATGAATCTGTGGCACTGAAGTGGGGAGGGCCCCCGAGGGCAAATTCAGCTTAAGGCTCCCTAAAGGTTAGGGCCCACCCTGGATAAGGTGGGCTATTTAATAATTCTAATTCACTTCTAAAGTCATTGCTCAATATAGCAAGTTTAAAAGAACATGTACTGTGAACATGGTGTGAGATTGTGTCAGATGCACTACCGTTGAGCTGTTGCCGGTCATCCCTCTCTGTACGGGTGTAGGTCTGGTTGTTGAGTCTACACAAGGCTCCGTCATTCTCCCAGTAGTCTGTGTACAGGCCGATGTACAACTCTCCCCCTGGATAACAGCAACAACATGCATTATACTTCTGTGCAGTACACCTTAGTGAGCAGCAGAGGGCAGCATTGACTGGATATAACAGGGCAGAGAGCCTACATTTCATTGTTAAAGAGCTTATGACTGGTTAGACTAGTCATTTCTCTAAAACATAGTTAATATTAACTTTTTTTTGTTGGAGGGTACTTCCGGGTTGGACAGGGGCAGCAGATGTGACATACGTAAAGGTAATTCCATAACTGTTACGTAGCAATCATAATGTAAACAAGGCCCAAAGCTTGTCTAAATTGTCTGGAATTTTCCATGTTTATGACATAGACAGAGGGATTGCTGGGTTTCACATGACATCACAACATTCTATAGGCCAGTAATATTTAATACAGATGGGGGGGAGGCAGCTACAAATAATATTGCTAGAATGCTGTTTCTTGGGTCTAGTCGCCAATAAAAATAAATATAAGGTTCAACATTTGTGCATTTACCTTTTAGATATTTCATGACATAGTACAGTATAATCAATTAGGAAATCTGGCTCTTTCCCCCATCTGAGTATGACATCTCACTGCTACTGCCTATGTTTTTGCACTTTTCTTCTCAGCTTTTTCCACTGCCACTTAACAAATGTAAAGCTCTGATACACATTGACCACAGATACTATCCCACTAAACCAAGTCATCTGAGCTCAAAAAGGCAAGTACCTGATTAAAACCATGAGTCAGGAACATGTTTTAGTGTGAACTTTTAGCCCCGCACACTTAGTCCTTCCTGCAGCTGTCATATTGTACTGACACAGAAACACCTGTCTGGGATCGTGTCATGCTGTTGTTTTTTTATATTTCTGAAATTGCTGCTTACCATTTTTTGTCAATCTTAAAAATACACCATGAAAAAAGAATCAAGTGTCTATGATGGTGTTAGGATGTTGGTTTCCCATGATTCTTAGCAATTATGTACCTGATTGGACTAAAGAAGGTGACCCTGTCAATAGCTTAGAAGTGCTGTGTAAAATGAATAGATTTACAGTGTAACAATCTCATTTTTTTCCTAATACACGACGCAAAGAGCGTTTATCTTGACTATGTCCAGTTGGTTACTACCTAAACCCCAGAATTTGCAGTTGATCATGAATCAGTGCTCGTCTAGCCTCTGCAGCTCAGTGAATTCTTGAGATTCTGAGCTTTCACATGAGGCATGACCTGTCCACATACAGAGAATGAGAAAAACTTGCACGTGTCCTCTATTTCCAGTTTAAGGCACTCGCAACTCAGGTTTGCTTGTGATTGTGGCTTTTTTTTTTTTTTTTTTGTTTTGCTACAGAGTTCCTTTAAATATGTACTAAATCTGTCATAATTATAGTGTCATATAGTTTTGAATATGAATATGCATTTTTCCATTCTGACAATACATAATTTAATGGTCAGTTTCTGTATAGCTTCACAAAAGAATTGTAACCACATTTTAAACATTGAAAAATCACACGTTCACATAATTCTATACTACGCAGGAAGAATAAAAAGATGCAATGCTACTACTACTTTTTCTCAGGCTGGTTGACAACTGTGTAAAAATTGTCTTTTTGAAGTCAGAAATAGCCAGGACTGAACAAAAATAGCTATCCTTTGGCACCTTTAAAGTGTGTTTGCTAATCAGAGACTCTTTAATGTGTCTTTTTAATTTATGCAGTTAACCTATTCTTCTATATTCACTGCCAAACATTGGGTCCAAACATATCCTTAGGTTGGGTTCATGTAAAATCACATTGTAGAATCCCTATAGTTTGAACTGAGCTGGAGACAGATCAGATTTCTATGGTAGAATTTGCTGTTTAAGTGTCAAACTGCAGATCTGTTGTTCTGCTTTATGGTTAATATCTCTGTAATTACTGGGCCTATTCACATGAAACAAAAACTGGCCCAAATTTCAATATCGTCTCTCGGCAAAAATAACAAAAGTGAAATGATCTTTTCATGCTAGCTGCAGAAAGTGGAGCCATTATTCAACCCCAAAAGACGTGATAGTTGTCAGTTGAAAGGACTTTTAAGCCGTAAGTTTAATAAGACGTTCGTAGAGACAATCCCCAACAAATAATGATAAGCTTCAGCAGTTCAACATTTATACAGACCACTGCACTCCATCTGAAATTACAACTAAAATATGTCACTTTTGTTTATTTATACTGACGGAAAAGACGTTGAACTTTGTGGTAGTTTTTGTTTCATGCGGTTAGGCTCGGTAATTACAGAGATATAAAGCAGGTCAACACATCTGCAATCTGACAGTTAAACAGCAAATTCAACCACAAAGTTCTGACTCGTCCTCCAGCTCAGTTTAAACTAAATTCATTCTCAAGAGCCAGATTTCCCCATTGATTCCATTGTACTTTTGCCATGAAATATCCAAAAAATATAAATGCACAAGTGTTTCTAGTCTCTATAACTCCTCAATTTTGATCTTTCCAGGTCTAACTGTATGAACTCTTACAAGACAACATCAGAAAAACCAAGGGCCAGTTGGAGAGTCCATTACCTTTTAACAAGCGTTATCCAGATTTTGTAAGGATTTAAACTCCAACCCACACATTTTCTTAGTTTTAGGAATATTTCAACCGAATAACATCCATATCTCAAAGTACATGTCTAGAGGCGAAGCTTATAAGGCTTTTCTACACATATATCCAGGGAAGAGCAAACTTAGGTAACGTAAAGGCGCCGTACCTGTCTTAAAAACGTTCCGAATGGAGCGTCCTATTTGTTCACTGCGATGAGTTTATAAGCTTTTTTGACAACTTTCAGAAGCTCTTATGGTAATGCTAACAACAACTAGCTTGCTAACAGTGCACTTCCTGTTTCTGGGAGGATAAAACGCATCATAGTTTATTTTCACCAAATCTTATGATAGGAGATATGAGGTTTTATTAATAACATTGCTTTTTTATATATAGATAATTTTGTCTGAATATCACTATATGCCCCTTACATGTTCAACCTTATCACAATATTTTTTTAAAGTCCCACTGCGTAATATTTCAACTATAACAAAAGCGAAAAATGACCTTGAAGAAGTTACGAGCCTATACAAACTCTATGGAGCGACAAGCTTGCTCATAGTAACGATACATGCTTCTTTGTTGTTGTTTCATTGTAGTCTATGTATGGTTTGAAATGTTATGTGGTGTGGCTTTTAATGAGCAGTGAAGGTGACACTTACTGGACATTGTGGAGGTGCAGGGACTGTTGGGGTCATAGGGACAGCGTCCTTTCCCACTGCTCACACTCTCCTCTTCAAGGACAAACGTACGCTCCTATAGAGGGGGAAAAAAAAGATCACTCAATTATTCGAAGCAGGTTAACCATAAACCAAGTACAAATATCTGCATTTTGACACTTCAAGAATATTTTCAAATTCTTCCCACATCCACCCATGTAAAACCACATAATTTGATAGGTTAAAGGTTAAGTTACACTTTAATACCCCCATAGAGAGTTTTGTCCTCTGCATTTAACCCTTCCTTGAGTGCTGCTGGAGCAACCTGTCAGGAGACCCATGTCCAGATCTTGAGCTAGTCTTGGTCAGGACTACTTCAGCTGGAGTATTGTGCCTATGGTGAATGTATTTTGTAGAAAGGCCTGGGAGTTGAACCCGCCAGGTGAGGGGGTCTGGTGAGGAGATATAGGGCCAGGTGTGAAGGAAACAGGTTTCAAATCTGCCATCTACTAGTGAAAAAAAAATCTAATAAACTTGCAGATGGTAGCTTTAAAGATGCTCGATGTAACTTTTCTGGTGGCGGGGTGTGCTACTTGCTTGTCTCCAGCATAATGCCATAAATGTTAAAAATGTTACAAAGCGCTCTAAAACTTTTATTTCCTCCTCCTCCTCCTTTGATTTTTATTGTTTTTGCACATTTCTGGTGTCTCCCCCATCGAGGAATGACTGCATTACCCATTGCTTCCATTCGACTTCCCACCAATCTCTTTAGCAGACAAATTCTCCAGCAAATCTTAACCCTTTTAACAGAGTTCTGAGTAAACCACCATCCCCACATAATGGATGTGAGGAGCATTGGCAGGAGGTGATGGATGACCTCAGAAGGGGCTGCTTGCTAAAGATCAGGCTCCTGTGTGATTTTACCACCGTTCAGCAGGGAGTCCAAAAGCACCAAAGTAAGCAAAAGTCAGCCTGGAGCGGTCCTTGTGTTCTGGATCATCACAGGCAGATCAGAGAGAGATTTATGGCTATAGCTACGGAGCCATGCTGTGCTGTAGCGAACTAGGTCTGAGGATATGGAGCTAGGTACTCGTTAGTCAAACTTTAAACTCAAAAGAAATGTTGAACAATTATTGTCATTCAATAGTCAGTCAAGTATTTCATGGTAACTGAACATATATACATTTATTTTAGATTGACATTAAAGGTCCTATATTACACAAAATTGACTCTTGTGAGATTTAAGGCATGTTATAATGTTGCTACCTCATCAAAAAAAAACAAAAAACAAAAACTGGAGTTTTGCTATGTTTCATTCACATATTATGGAGCCCCGCAGATGATGGAAAGGAGAAGAATAATATTTACAAATTAAAAAATGTATTTTCTTGAGGGAATGAGATATTACTTTGAGGGAACATAATTTCTATACATATATTTTCATGAGCGCACAAGATAGAAATATCGTCCCCTCGTGATAATTAAGTTGTTCCCTCAAGATAATATCATGTGGGAACGTGATATTATCTCGTGGCCATGCATTACTATTACATTTTGTAAATGTCCTATGCCAGGCTCTGTAGAATACACCTTAATTATTAGTCTGTCTACATCTTCAAAGCTCAAAATGCTCCATTCCACCTTGTGATGTCATGTAGAGGTAGTTTTCAAGTTAGCGGCTACTTATTGCCTTTTATTCAGTACAGATTAGAAATCGCAGGGTTAAATTATCCAAATGATTCAAGTGAAGGTGTATGAATAAAAAAAAAAAACAGTGGAGCACTTTTTGTGTTACCACATTACAAAAAACGCAGATTGTGAATTGATAGCACTCTGAAGGGGGAATGACTTAGCGTGGAGAGCAAAGGAGCAAATAGAGTGCGGACTCTAATGTGTCAAAAACGAAAGTGAAACTTATTAGACATTTTAATATGTTGTTTTTGGTGAATAAAATTTAAAATGGTGATCTAAATATGTTATGTGTTAGCAGTTCATACTCCATAAAAGTAAAATCTCCCCTCTTTAAAGATTCACTTTGTGACCTTTTTGGTGGGGGGTCATCCATTTGCATGTTCACACAGAGATGTTATTGCTTTGGAGTATTCCATAGTACGGCATAACACTTATCTATCTAATCTTGAATTTATTAAAATACAGCGGAAAAAAACATGCATTACTATAAGTGAGTTTGTTTGCAGATTTGACCTGCAACCTTGACTATTGTTGCACTGTGCTCGTCTCCATCAAGATATATTTAAGATTAATGCCGACTGCTAACTGTGAAATACTCAAAAAACAACTATAACACCTGAAAAGGTCCATAGTGTCCTTTTAACTTTAAATTAAGTAGAACACTTTATGAATGAACTGCTATTTCAACAACCACTTTTCTCCTTCCACTTTGGCAATGTTCAGTTTTAAGTGGTGGAACTCTAACTTGGGCACCTCCACAGGCAGATCAGAGAAACAAGATTTATGACTAACAGTGGAGCCACGCTGTTCCGTAACTAGGCTTGCAATATGGTGCTAGCTAGCACCATCCATCATATCCTGATCGAACCTAAACAAGGTGAAGTATGCCTGACTCAATATTTGCAGACCTTCTGTGCACAGCGCTGGGTAAATATTTGATCATATGACCTGGGTGATGTATGGGGAGGGCACCAGATTTTCTTTTGCTAATATAAAAGTAGATGCTAGCTCAGGATTAATGGAGCTAGCTGTGGGGAATGGGACTGAGGGGAGTTAAGCCTGTGTAGATTGAAAGCTGTGTTTAATAAACTTTGTATAAGAGTTATATTTCAAAATGCTACATGGGCTAGCTTAGCATAAATGTGGTCATTTAGTATCCAGGTGTTAAGTGTTTGACAGTGGTGTTTTTTCTTGTTTTATGTCCACATTAACGTATTGCTTGATTTAACAGTAGTGAATGAATAAATGAAAGTAATTTCCCCCTCGGCAGGCTAATGTCAAACGTAATTGAATGAGTAAGCTAGCAATTTCTAAATAATATAAACAATACATTTATTTTAGTACTAATTAATATCATACAAAGGTTTGTGATTGTTTGGTTTGTGGTGGTGGAATAGGCGCTGATAGGCATGTTTTTATCATGAGGGCATGAAAAATAATAGTAATATAATATCACATATAAATATTTGTTTTAAATATATAGGCCGTAGTACTTCTCCTTTTGATAATTTCTATTTGTACAAAGTTGTATTTATAGTTTATATTACTGCTTATTCAATATTCCGTCTTAGCTCTGCACTTAATCATGTATTTGTGGCACATTGACAAGTACATTTCTGCACTATAAAATCCAACGTGATCTTTTTATCTCTACTTACTCTTCAATTAAGCATACTTTGAACCCACTTTCTTCCCACATTTTGTAGCCCTCTCATTTAAAGTGAGATTAAACACCCAAACTCCGCCCACAACCTCATTTCAAATAGAGCTGAAGAAAGAAGGCATTGCAGGTGGAGGATGGGTGGGGTCTGGACATGTGAGGACAGGTGTTTGTAATTAAAAACATCAGGCTGTAATTGGGGCAGTCTTGTGTGGTGTCACGTAGTACTTGAAATTGCAATGACCACTAGTTTGCAGTAAAAAGGCCAAAAAGGACTAGGAACAGCAAACAATGTAGAAAAACAAAGTTGATTTAGTGTTTAGTTCCACTTTAAAGACCTGCAGCAGAGCCAGCTCACTGAGCTGTTATATTCGTGGGCGCTCGGTCACAAATGGGGCAGTGTGTGTGTGTGTGTGTGTGTGGGGTGGGGGTCAGGGCTGAATATGGATGGTGTGACCGATGAAGACCATTACTGGAATCTTCACCTCTGCTCCACCAGATACTCAAAGTCTCAGCTCTTTTGAACGGTTCCTTAACGTGAATGGTTAGAGCGGGATCTCATTGTTTAAAAAGCACCATTCTTTTTCTTTCTAATTTGTATGCTCTTTGAAATGGCCAGTACCAAAAGATTCGAATCCCATAAAAGAGCCAGAAGTCCCATCACTAACTACAACCCTCAAAACTCCCTTCCGAAGAACCAGGAACTGCCCGGCTAACTTCCACATCTGGAGATATGTATCCGCGCAGACAGAAGGAGCACATGCTAGCAATATCCACGCTGAAGACTTCTGAGGTCTGTCAAACTGTCCGGCCACCCGCAGTAGGAGCATTAAAGTGCAAAGTTATGGTAACACTTTAGAACTAGACTTTAATAGCCTGAACAAAGACTTAAAGGGGCAGTGCCTGATTTTCAGTATTCTTGTCAAGATAGATGCTCTTTATATTCTGCACTATATGATGAAAGCTGTTAAATAAGAAAAAAGAATAGTTTTTTCCAGACTATAAGTCATACTTTTTTTTAAAGTTTGTCTGGGGGTGCGACTTATACTCAGATGCGACTTATATGTGGAATTATTAAAATATATCAGTTCTTATCTTTGTTTTTGTCACAATATCAACCGTGCAAGGGCACTCTAGGCTTGTGTACCAGTATGACAGCCACGCAGAAGAGGATGCGACGCTTCATCTACTTCCAGAGTTGGCAAAGTTTTTCAGAAGCGATACAGAGGATGAAGAATTCTATGGATTTAGTGATTTGGAGTGAGATCGAGAGTAAACGTATTAGCTTGTTTTTTATGCTTTAGTTATTGGATTAATTGTTAATATCTTACGTTAACATACCAGACACGTATTGAGTTCTGTCTATGCTTCATGTAGCTGAATAAATATAAATGTGTTATGTTAGTGTGCTGTACTGCTTTTCAGCTTGTTTTTCCTGTTGTATTTTATTGTTATTATTATAACTTGCCTTTAAAGATAAAATGTCTGGTCTTGGTCTCAGATTTTGTCAAATAAATTTCCCCAAAAATGCAACTTATGTTTTTTCTTCATTATTATGCATTTTTAGGCTGGTGTGACTTATGTTCTGGAAAATATTACATTTTACATAGAATTTTCTCAGGTAATAACGGGTCAACTTTTTTCCTCCAATCAAGTACATTGTTACTAAGAATCATGGGAAACCAACCCGAGGGTAGCTGGTAGCTGGTTGAATCCTCCTCCTGCTGTATGTGACTAATTATGGCACGCTAAATCCCGGCTACAATACAATACAAGCTAAGTAACTGCAGTAGTAGTAGGAGAAGCAGCATCATTATTGGTAGTAGTAATTGGCAGTTGCAAAGTCGCAAATTGCAGTAGCAGTTACAGTAGAAATAGTGTTAAATTGACCTCTAAAGTGGCTTATATTTTACTAGTTTTAATGATATTTTTATTGTGCCTTTGAAATTTACCCATTTGGTGACATAATCCTTCCATGAAATAAAACTACAATAACATGTGCAGAAAACATGAGCTTTGATGTCGTCTTATTTTATATGTTACAAATGTTTGGCTCAAACATCTTTGCAGCCATGTGGAACGACTGGCACTAGCAAAGGGCGGTGTAGCCAAATACTGCAGTAGAGTGCACATAAAATATTGTTACTATGGCGACTGTGAAAGAAATATTTTGTCCAGTTGCCATTGGGATTTTTGTGGAGGGAGGTTTTGTAGATTCTTTAAATTCATGCATGGCTCAAGTGACAAAGCTAAAGTGTAAACTATACTTTACACTACTTATTCTTTGAACCCACTCTCTCCCCACATGTTGCAACCCCAGTTTAAAGTAGAATTAAACACCCAAACTCCACGTACAACTACATTTCAACTGTTAAACTGGGCAGTACCAGGGGGACTAAAGTGAGTGATGGGGGGAGGAGGGGCGAGGTCTGGACATATGAGGACAGGTATTTACACTAATAACTCTCCCCCAGGTGTTTGTATTCAGAAACATGAGGCTGTAATTGGTGTGGACATGTGTGTTGTCTTGTAGTACTTGAAATCACAGTGACCACTGGGCCCATACATATTTGTACATTTTTTACCACAAAAAAGCTAAAGTATAAATTAAACCTTTTCTCTTGTCTTACTGTTAAATGGACACAGTTAACCTACTAACCACAGCGTTCCGAATAGAAAGTACTCGTGGGCGCGCTTCCAACTCCATTGACTCTGGCTCCAATTCAGTTTACATTGAAAAACTGTCACCCCTCTCGCTGCAACTGCTGCTGTGAGCCTTGTCATTAGCAACAGGTTTGATTGACAGCGTTTCCTGCGCCTGCTTCCTGCTAAACCAGCGGCGCAGGCAGGAAGGGATGTTACCTTCAACAGCCTCGCTACTGACTGCCTCTTTAGTTGCTATGGTACGTGCGATTGGAGTTCCAAATATGGAACTTGGCTCCAAATTGACCCCTATAACTTCTAGCCACGATGAGCTTTATTTGGCCGGAGCCAAATGCTGTGGGTGATGTCACAATCTGTCCACTTTTTTGGGTGTCTATGGGCAAACACCACAGTCATACAGTCTTTCATTAACTTAATTAACTTCATTAACTTAATCAAAATTCCTCTATCAAATGTGGTGAGATCAAGGGGTTTTATAACTTGTAGACCTTCTATCAACAGTGAAAGTGGGCAACCCTGTCATTTGTTTGACAACTAATAACTAATTATTACTATGCTGTATACATTTACCAGATGCTGTTCTATGAGTAGTCAAACAAAAAAAAAAAAAAGATAAACCACACCTTCACAGTCACACAACATAGTAAAACTGCACCAAATCCCACATTTAGGGACACAATTCAGTCACAGATTTTGATCTAAAAGCATACAATATATTTCATAATATTTCACTTTCACTAATCTGTCAATTAGTCTTATCCAAACTGGATAAGTGGTTACTTTGTGGGTTTAACATTAAAGCCTATAAGACGGTTGTTTGCACACTTGGGAGGAGAAGTCTGTAAAGATTACTAACCACTGCTGTTGTTTGTGACTTTATTTTGCTTTGAAGAGGGCACCCATCACATGCTAAGATTAGTGACAAGTATGTACCATGTTTATAATCTCATAATGCCCAGATGAAGGGGAGAATGGCAGTAGGATTTGTTGCAGTTAGACATTGCGTCTCTGTCTCTGGGTTAGTTGACTCAGTTTACATAAGGAGCTCATGACCTGGCGTAAACTTTGTAACTGAGCTGGTTCATGTCAAAAGGCCGTCCACATGACTTACACGATACATATTTGTATGTTTTGTTACTTTGTAAACTGCATGATGTCTTGTTTATGATCAGCAAGTAGGGTGGGCAAACTATCCAAAAATGTACGATTGTTGTTTTGGAGCAAAATTTGGTTACCAAGTGTATCATCATCTCAAAAAAAAAAAAATATAATATATATATATATACACACTTTGAATTACCTTGTGTACGAATTGTGCTATACAAATAAACTTGCCTTTCCTATATATATATATATATATATATATATATATATATATATATATATATATATATATATATATATATATATATATATATATATATATATATATATATATATATATATATATATATATATGCATATGCATATGCATATGCATGGGCCGGCCATAACGAAAAAATCACAGGGGGCTGAAAAACATGGTGGATTTCTGTAGAATCACTGAGCGAAGCACTAAACTCTGTTAACCTGAGGTGAGAGAAACTTGATTTTGTTTGTAAATCATAGGTGACCAATGAGCTTCGTTTCACATGTGTCTCTGACCCCCAACAAAACAAAAACAAATCTGATTGCACAATCAGGTTTGACCGGGCCTGAGGCGCCACAGAAGACATGGGGACCAGACTGATATCAATCTGTATAAAAACACAGAGAGAGATCATTTTGGATTTGATAGGCAATCTCACAAACAAAAGTATAAAGATCTTCAAGAAATTATCCTTCACTTCACATGTGGTACTTGATCCTCAACCAAGACATGGCACATTCCTGACGCTTTGATAAATCATCTGAATATTGATATTGAGTAGGCCTGTCACAATAATACATTTTGAAGTTTGATATCTTACTGAAGTAAATATAGATAATAAAAGATAATAATGAAACTAATTTATGCCACTGACACAATAGCAAAAGAATAGATTTAAACTACAAAAATGATTCTAAATCTACAATATTGTTAGAAAATCATGAGTGGCAATAAAAAAACAGCAGAATGAAACACATGAGTACTTAGTTTGCATCTGTAATGCGTCAGAGAAGTTATATATTCTACCTTTTTATGGCTTAAATCTTATCATATAACGTAAAAATAATGACCAGTAATCTGACCAGAAATGAAGAAACAGCTTGGATGAGCAGCGAAACATCTTCACTCCTACAACGTTTTGTCCAGTTGACAGATTTGACTTTGGTTTTTACATTGAATCAGACCTGGAGGACTGAGGGATTACACAAACAACCAAAAAATAACCACAAATTTCCCGGTAGTGCAAAGAAAATGTGCACATGATAATACTGTATATTTTGCATATATTGAATTGTAAATATCTACCACCCCTACCGTTTAGTGACTTTGTGCATGCAACAAATACATACATGTAATAACAGTAAAAATAGGACTTACCTGTCCAGTGTGGCCCACTTGGACGAATGCGCAGAGCGGGTTGAAGGCACCGGTCCCACACACCAGCAGGTGGGTGTGGTTGTACTGCTGCAGCACCTTGATGTAGTTTGCGCACTCCGTCTATGGGAATCACAATACAGTATAAATAAACATAACATACATAGTTGATTATTCTGACTACAGTACACCCTGCTCTAACTTCAAAGTGGCTGTGGTTACATGCGCATTCAAAATCTGATTATTATTAGATTTTTGGAGTTATCTGATTATTAAGATGACACGTAAACAGCAAAATAATTTATTTTTGATCATGATTCGTCTGATTATTCACATCTGATTTTGTGGTTGGCATGTCATGTGTAATCTTAAAGGTCGTGACATTAGATCATGTTCAGATCTTTGTGCATGCGACCTCAGCCACAGATTAAAACAAGAAAAGAATGAGAAAGGTTGATTTCTATGCAGCTTAAATTTTCATATTATCCAAATATTGTATCATGTTATTATTTGAAACATGCTGTGGGATTGGTTTGTTTTAGAAAGGCTAATTGTAATGTAGAAATCAAATCCCTTGTGAACTTTTGCAAATATTTGAATGTATCCATTTGTGAACTTTACTATATAACTTGTGGACTTGGATCATAAACTGTATGTATAAATGGACATAGCTAACCCACTAGCTGCGAAGTTCCAAATAGGATCATGGACGCACTTCTGGCTCCATCGACTCTGGCTCCAAATCACTTTACATTAAAAAACTGTTGGCCCTTTCCCTGTAAATGCTGCTGTCAGACTTGTCATTTTTGTCTTTACATGTTCGTATTAACCTCTTCTTCATGATCCTGGGGGTTTTATTTCACTATTGTGTCTGTAATTCCAGATATGAACATTAATAAGAGACAAATCAGCTGCCTTCTTTCCCAGAGGTTGCTCCTACTAGCATTAGCAAGAGGTTTGATTGACAGTGTTGCTACACACTCTTGCCAAACCAGTGTTGTGGGTGGGAACGGGCGTTACCTTCAACAGCTTCGCTCCAGATTGGGTCTTTGGTTACTATGATAGTCGCAGTTGGAATTCCTAATATGGAACTCGGCTCCAAATTTGCCTCTGTAACCCGCTAGCCTCAACGAGCTACATTTGACTAGAGTTGAACGCTATAGGTGACGTCACACTCCCTTGGTCCGCTTTTTTATACAGTCTATGCTATGGATTTAAAAGTCTTAACATCAGTATCGGCAAATACTACTTATCAGCCGCAGCAGCAAAAACCGCAGACAGATATCTGCTCAAAAAATCCAAATCGAGCCATCCCTAATTTGATCGCTGTCAAAAATAATCTTGTATTTTTACGTGATTTACCTTTTCTCTCCCCTTCATCAGACAGTTTTCCATCTGGGACTCTGTGCTCGCCCACTGGACCTGCAACAAACACCTTTTTAATAACAGCTTAAGTCACAACTTCCATCTGGTAAGCACAATAACAGATTGGTCTTTTACATGGAGCCAAAATCTATAAACACTATAATAACTTTTAGCAGTACAAGTGTGCGCATATTGGCAGGCCTCACAGTTCTCTTACCTCTCGGGGATGGGCGTTGATGCGGTCCAAGCTCAGGGAGAAGAGAGAGTTCTTGGCCCCAATGTAGAGGCGCTCGTGGCTGTCGTCGAGAAGCATGGTCTGGGGCTGGAAAGAGGCTCCGTGGCCTTGGTACACCCACGTCCGGTTCAGCTGCCATAGCTCTGCACACAGGGACAAAGCAGGGCGCATGAGAGACAGATGGGAGAGTGGCGTGCCGAGGTTTACACGGAAATTGAATTTGGGATCATGATTTGAGTAATTTGGTTTATGTTTTTCAGCTGTGACTGCACAACTTGCCAAAGGACGTCTGACTGGTTACATTATATTATTTAGGACAGTTTTTGTATCAATTTTCAGAATGTTAACTTTTATGGTTTGCTTCCATGATTCAGTGGAGATGTTATTTCTTTTAGGCGTGGAACGATAATGAAATTTGGTGTCACGATTATTATGGCCAAAACAATTGCGATTAAGGATTATGTCAAGATAATCGTTGTTGCTGACAGTTTAAAATTGTTCTGGATTGTTATGAATACGGTCCATATTTAGACAACTGTTAAAGTATTTTACGTTGGTATAAGTGAAAACAAAAATGCTCCAGAAGCGATCATCAGGGCGAAGTAGTTTTTATTTTTTTCTTACACATTCTCATGAAACAATGATGATTATCTTTGTCGGCAACACAGTTATATAAAAAGTGCCACGAATGATTATTGTCAACCCTTTTTTATCACGATAGATATTATTGTTTATCGTCCCATCACTATTTTCTTTTCCTGCAGTGTTCCACATTATGGCATTAAGCTTTTCTATTTCCTTGCACACGAGCGAGTATTGAGAACTGGCTAAGTTACAGGTCAGATATGTGGAGAGGTGAAGTCGCTAACTGTAAAAATACATGTGGTTAATTTAATAAATATTCCGTCGTTAAGTTTATTGTCTTACTGTGGAACAACGCAGGCAATAGTAAAAGAAAAATTCTAATCTGTCAACTGGATAAAAATTTGAAGGAGTGAAGACGTTTCGCTTCTCATCCAAGCCACTTCTTCAGTTCTGATCAGATTACAGCTGGACACTTCCTTATATCTGTCTGAAGGAAGGAGCTCACTACTCTGAAACTAACACACCTTTTACTATGGATCATACCTGGACGACTGAGGCATTACACAGACAATAACATCTCTATGCAGCCTTGGCAGTTCCCCCACCAGAAAAGTTCACCATGTCCTGTGTGTAGCAGTAGCAGATGTTTTTGAAGCAGATGTTCTTTGTTATTTTTTGTGGCACGCTATTTACATGTTCCACTAATCCTCCTCTAACCGTTTGCTGCTTTGGAGTGACATCCTGAAACGGTTCCACCAAATTTCTTTGTATAGCGTGTTTTAGGTAAACTTTGTGTTTTCAGGAGTGAGTGACCAGAAAAACTTGTGTCCACTGTTTTTGAAATGCAAGGCCAACAAGGGATTCCTTAATGTACAATAGTAACAATAATATCATTTATTGTGATAAAAAGGGTAGACAATAATCGCTTTATATAATCGTGATAATCGCCAACAAAGATAATTGCCATAATATCACCAGAATGTTCAGAAAAAAAGGATCCACAGGGAGGTCAACGGGGGGGACAAAGGGGTCTGTTGTCTGGGGCAATAAGGTTTTAGAGGCTCAAAATTGGACCCTCTTCCTATTAATTTGTATTGCAAGGGGGGCATGTGAGGCTTTTTGCCCCAGGCCCCTAAATTTCAGTTTACGGCCCTGCTTGCCCCTGAGAAGTTATAATTATTCATTATCATTATTGTGATATAAACATTAATCACCATTATTCTGGCCATGATACCGGTCACAAAAATGTCAGTATCGTCCCATGCCCATCCTCAGTGGAGGTCTTGCACTTTTATTGAAATTGCTTAATCCTGTATGGAGATGTGGCTTCCATTTGCCCCGGCGTCACTGGTACCACACAACACGCATAACCATTGCATTAGCCAGATCTGTTTTGGCGTGTGCAGTTTGAGTCAGGGCCAAGGGCACATTTCAACATGTGGGAGTGATTCAGAGCTCTCTAGAGATGGGCAGGGAGCGACCGCAGGGTTATCATCCCATCTCCTGAGCCTGTCCCCTGAGCACGCATGTTTTCTCTTACCCCATCCGCACACCTCTGCTCCATGAAGACAGCACGAGAACACTAACTCTTATTACACATGAAACGACGCAATGGGTCTAATCCATCAGGAGCTTTCTACTATGACTTACAGCAGGGTTAATAGCAAATCTATCGTAATCTATATCTGGATCTTCCTAATTAGCTCATCTTAAAGGCTAGAACTGTCTACGGGGAAAATGGGGTTTATGGGGCTGGGTAACTGAAACCTTGCAAACCCTATTTTAGGCCTCTATGAAAGTGTGATACTTCTATTAAAGGTCCTATATCACGCAATATTGACTCTTGTGAGCTTGTAGCCATGTTAGAATTTTGTTGCCTCCCCGCAAACAAACCTGGAGTTGTGTTTTGTTTCAATCACACATGTTTGAGTAACACTTTATTATTAGTCGGTCAACATCTCCAAAGCTCAAAATGCTCTGCTCCACCTTTTGATATCATGAAGTGGTAGTTTTCAAGTTAACATATGCAGGATTTGTGTGTTGAACATGTGTGAACAAAACAAAACACAACTTCAGATATGTTTTTGATGAGGAAACAAGATTATAACATAGATCAGAAAATAGCGCATATGGACCTTTTTAAATCAATATTTTTGTCAAATTCTTAAGTTAAAAGTGGGCTTCTTGTTGCATGAAGATGAAAAAAGATACATAGGCAATCTTTAAGGCAATTTGATTTATATTTTTAGCCTAATTTTAACTGTCCTTCACTCTGCATCCTGATGATCAGAAATAACACTTGAAACTTGATATGCTTTTAGGTTTTGCATTCATGTTTTTGAACAAACTATGCAAATGAGTGTTTATCATATGAACCCATGTGGACCTGTGCTCCTGTAGGTCAGATACACACAGGGCATGCAGAGTCCAGCCCTTTATTGAAAGTAAACCTGGCGAAACAGGTCTTAGCTTAGTTAAAATAGTCTTAAGTCCTACAGCCTCTCTAACCACAAAGAATCACTAATATTTCTTACCCTGCATTAGCCAAAGACACAGCAGGAATTAAACTAGCCTTTTTTCAGATATTCCACCCACTCTCTGAGAATCCCTTATTTACAAACAACAAAAATAACAGTTGTGGAAGCATGTGGTCACCAGGGAGACAGAACAGTTTTATCAGCGAGGAAGCGGAACCATTGACTTCATCAGTTATTAAAAACCACAGACACACCTACAAATGCAAGGATTAAATCTGAACCATTAAACTTGGAAAAATCAGACAAAAACTGCAACAAATTAAAAAGGACATGTTAAAATTGAGTAAATATGTTTAAATTAGAACATGAAATAGAGTGATTCCTGCAGGTTTGAGTAATCTTTCTTCTCCTGTATTCAAGAAATCTTTTTGCCGATCTACCTTTTATACACTTACGATTCAACAGCGTCACTTAGTCAATTTGGCACAAATGAAAAAATAAAATTCGCTGCTCGCTAGTGTGATCTGTAACCATCCATCAGCGGTGTCGACAGCTGCCTGGCTCTTTGTTGTGATAACGTTTGCGGTGACATACGGTGAAGGGATAAGTCAGACTTGTTTCTTTTATCAAGTGGTTTTAGATCAATACTGTGAATCCAAAATATAACTTTCACATAACAAGGATCCATGGGTTATAACTATAGAGTTATGATTACATTATTTATGTTTGATACAGTTTTTGGTTAAAAATGCAGTTTTGAAAGGTAACTCTCTTGTTTGATGAATAAGGAACAAAAACAAAGCTAGAAATCAGATGTGTTGTTGTTTCTAGTTGGACCCGGAAGTGACATCATCAACAACTCAATACAGCAGACAAAAGCACAATATGTCTTCTTTAACAATTAAAACTAAACAAATGGTTCAAAAAGTACTGCCACATAATTACAGGTCCAATATTACATGAAACTAACTCTTGTGAGCTTTTAGTTATGTCATAATTCTGTTACCTACCATAAAAACATAGCTGGAGTTGTGTTTTGTTTCATTAAGACATGTCCGAGTAACCCTTTATTATTAGTCTGTCTACATCTCCAAGTGGTAGTTTTCAAGTTAAGCAATTCCAGGGCTGAAATTATCCAAATTATTCTAGTGAAGCTGTATAGAGTTTAAAAACACGGTGGAGCATTTCCTGTATCACCACATGACATCACAAAGTGGAACAGAGTGTTTTTTGTTTGAGAGAAGAACTCAGCCTAAATATGCAGGGTTTGTGTGTTAAACGTGTGAATGAAACAAAACACAACTCCGGCTGTGTTTTTGATCAGGAAACACTGTTATAATACATATCAGAAAATAGTGTAACATGGGCCTTTAAGCTGTGCCTGGTGCAGGTTGCTCCACTGTACCATTGAGGTTATGGAGGTATGGGGGTTAGCGGTGAGAGTCCCCAGGGGCGTGCACTTCCTCTGGGCTGCACACTTGTCTGAGCACCCTTTCATTAGCACATGACTGGATGTCCTTGTACAACAGAAAACCCCTCCGATCTGGAGCGTGTTAGCCGGCTTTTAAAAACCACATGAATTGTACGCTGCCCTGTTAAAACCGTTGTGGCTTGACATTTACAGCGGCGGTATATAGAGGGCAAAAGTTCTAAAACGGGAACAGATTTTGAACTGGAATAGGTTCTGTTGTAGGTTTTTTGTAATTATTATCGTTCAACTCACAGTTTTAATAGCAAGAATGATCAATAATCAGGTCAATTTAAAAAGCAATAATCATTTAAAAAAAAAAAGGCAAAATGAAGTCAATATAATCTATACTCCAGGAAGTATGGTGGCTAAGTAGCTAGCACTATCGCCTCACAGCAAGAAGGTTCTGGGTTTGACTATGTGTAGAGTTTGCATGTTCTACCTGTGTCTAAGTGGTTTTCCTCCAGGCACTCTGGTTTCCCCCATTGCACCGCAGCTAAAAATCCTCCAAGTCCTGACCAAGGCTGACTCAATATCTGGAGTTGGGTCCTGAGGGTAGGCTGAGAGTTTGATTTAATAAAACTGGTCACATACTAGATGAATTGTTTGAAACTTTTTATTTCTAACATTTTAGCAGTTAATGGAAAAAAATATTTGAAATCAAGGAATGGTTATAATGACAATGGTTATCATGAGTATAAATCCTATACATTCATATATACTTGAGAAGAGGTTTTCAAATTCGAGGCCATGTTCCCCTTATCAACATGAAAATGGGCCCCCTGTTCTGAATTTTATTGTGATGCCATAGTAGAAAAATAGAAGTTCAAACCATGTTTATAACCAAGTTTAGATAAGATTCATTTCTCATAGTTCTTATTTTATTGGTTTAGTTCTTTCCATTCCTTTGTATACCATATTAAATGATCATGTTTAAGTAATAATCAATTGATACCACAATGTTTAAGAGACCCCAATACATGGCCCAGGGGCTGCACTTTGAGAACCACTGTACTAGAGGAATCTATTAAACAATGTGAAGGAAAGTTAATTATTTCACTGTTGTTTGGTCATAATATAAATCATTGTTATGTTTCTTCTCACAATAATCCTAACACTAAAATGTATCTTAGTTCAAACAACAGTTGTTTATTTTATTTTGTTTATTTGACCTTTACTTAACCAGAAGGGTCCCACAGGAGAGTTATGACCTCAAGGGGACAGGAGCTGTTTTGGAGGCAGGGGAAACCGGAGCCCAGGCGAGACACAGACATGGGGAGAACATGCAAACTGGACATAGAAAGTCCTTCATGGTCTGGCAATAGAACCCTCTTACTGTGAGTGCAGAGTTCTTCTTGTTTCACTAGAAACTGTAGCTGCTTGAGTATAACCTAGAATGCTTGGGCCAGTCATAGTTTATTTAGCAACCGCCTCAGGAGAGAAATACAGATATTTATATAAAATATTCATTGAGTTTAGGACAACTGAAAAACTTCACTTTTTGCTTGCAATGGAAATTCTGCATTGCACCATGACGAAGAGACAACACGATTTCACAGTTTGGGCTTCTGGGCTTCAATTTTTATCTATCTATTATTTATTTTAAAGAATACAATTTGGTAGACTGAACACTATTTCCTACCTTGGACCATTTAAATCAAAATCTTCCAAATCTAAAGTCTTGGTAATTTCTCTCAAACTAGTTTCTTGCAAAAATATAAGAATATATGAGCCAGTTGACTTTTTGATGTAAATGGATCCCAATGCCTATCCAGGGACTTCAAAATGATGAAAAATTTGCATAGCAATTAACAACAAAATATATCTTTTTGAATAGTGAAAAGTCCTCAAAATGAAAACCCACACTACCACCACTTGCCAGGTGCTTTGCATCATGACCATAGACTGTATATATAAATGGACATAGCTACCCCGCTAGCCGCTGTGTTCCAAATAGAAAGTGATCATGGGCGCACTTTTGGCTTCATTGACTCTGGCTCTAGTTCACTTTACACTGGAAAACTGGGCCCCCTGTCTCTGTAACTGCTGCTGTCAGGCTCGTCATTTTGGCTATTGTGTTCGTAACTCAAGATATGACAAATAAGAGACAAGAGACAAATCGGGTGCCTTCTTTCCCCGAGGTTGCACCCGCTAGTGTTAGCAACAGGTTTGAAAGCGTTGCTAAAAGCCCACTCTCTGCTAAACCAGTGGTGCGGGCAGGAAAGGGTGTTATGGATTGGTGTGATACTTAGTTCCAAATTCGCCTCTGTAACTGCTAGCCTTGATGAGCTTCATTTGACTGGAGTTGAACACTATGGGTGACACTCACTCCACTTCACTCCACAGTCTATGTTCATGAGATATTCTTTGTATAATATAATATATCATGTAATTCATTTTAAGTGGTTTGCAGTGGTATTAAATTATTGCCCACTTACTTTACTTTACTTTCATTATTTTTGCTCAAATGCATGGGAAAAATCGGGTACAGGACCATTATAAATGACTTATTTTAGATTACACTGACATCACTGTATCAACACGTCTTTCTTCAGCACGTCACTATCCCCTGTCAAATGCTAAACCCCTCAAACAATCTCAAAGCAGTCTTAACACGACCAACAACGCACTTCTTTCTCTGTTCTTGTGTATATTTATGGTGATACTTGATCTGGAGATGGCCCCATTAATGGAGATTAGTCATGGCAACAAAGCGAGACCTGTGATTGGCTATGTTTGTTGAAAATGGGATTAGATATCTTCGTGGAGTTGTGTGTGGTTGTGTGTGTGCGTGTGTGTGCATACGTGTGTGTGCATATGTGTGTGTGTATTCGCCATTAGGATCCTGGTGCAGACAGCAGACTGTTTGTTTGAGCTGCATTAGCTCTACACTCAGGCTGGGTGGCACAGGCCAGAACCCAACATGTTTCCTGTAATTAACTAATCCACTCTATGGGATTTCTTTTCTCTGTCTCTCATTCTCTTTCATGCAGCCAAAGAGTAAAACATCATATATTCAGGCTAAGTATGTAAAGGTTTGTTTGTCCATCTTAGTTGGTGCAAAGTGTAAAAAGACCAAAGTAAAGGTGCCAAGTTCACTCCTGTGAGGCTCATTCTGCTTTCTGACTGGATAATCATTTGGAGAACCAAAACATTAATTAAATGGGATATCACAATTGTTCAGTAAAAGCTATGTTTGATTTAAACATTTTTACCTCATATCTGGCGACACATCGTTCAGTACTCAAAACCTTAACTACAGTTCCTTTAAAACTACATTGGACAAATGGTGGAAATAGCTCAAAAGTGCACAGCCATACAAAGTAAACATAAACATAACAGATGCATAACAGGTGTCTTGCCTAAAGACACAACAACAGTATGCAACTACCCCCGGAACAGCTCTATACTTGGAATGGGAACCAGCTTAGATGCTTCTGTCATCAGCTTCCCCAATAAAAGCACACCTGATTTTAGGTCTAGCCTCCTCATGCCTTTAAATACTTTCCTGTTCACAGGTGTATAATGGTGATTCTGAAACGTCCACACATCCATCGTGTCATTAAACAATTTCACTCATACTCTTTATTACCCATGATTACAGAGTGCTTGGAATGGCAGGCCTGATTACACTGGAGAGGGAGAGAGACAGTGAAAAAGGGGAATAGAGAAATATGGAGAGAGAATGAGAGATGTTTCAGCTCCTCTGCCTTGTCATTACTGGTGCCATTTCAGAATCACACTCGGATCTAAAAATGTGGGGATTTCCGTGTTTGGCTCCGGTCTAAAGGGCTTTTCTTCCCTGGCCATCTGCAACCACCCCAGGGTCCTCAGTCAACAGCTGCACAGCACAAAAAGAGCCGGGATGAATTTGTGTTACATAAAGCATGAGATTATTTTACTTCTTTCAAGTTTATATATTTCATTGAAATGGATGAGTTGTAACTATTGAGAAATATAACAAAAGAAAATGATATTGTGTCAACTGGATACAAGTTTTGGAGTGATGAATATCTGTAATATCAATGTAATATCAATATCAATACATATATATAACTAAAACATTTGTCAGTTAGTGCACAGCTCTTGAGTTCTAGTACGCCTCTCATCTCACTGAAAGTGGTCAGGAAAAGGGGGAAAGTCAAATACTTCAAGTTGATTGGTCAATTCGTTACAACCATTGGACTAAGGGTTAGGGTTACATCCAGGTGAAAGAAAAGCACAGACTTCCCTCCACAAATGCATAGAGTGATTGTTTCTGCATCTTAAATCAAATCAAAAACAAGATAGGCTGCATTATGTCTGTCGTCATGTTTGTTTTAATTTGTTTGGGCAGTTCTGTTTTGGCTTCCACCCAAACGGCAATGCTGCGCTATAACAAAAATATTTATAATAAATAAATTATCAATATTTTAATAAGTTGGTGGTTTATAAAGTAAACCAGAAACTGATTTTAAATAATATTATAGGTCTTGTGGAAAGTCTGTGGGAAAAATGAATGGTAAAGCGACTTCCAGACCCTTGTAGATGGTGCTATGTTTCATTGGAGAAGGGTTGCACATCTCAGGCACATAGCACAAACTTTGCCAGTTTGATTCGTGCTACCAGCATTGCATACTGCCAATGTGACCTTCTCACAACTGGCCAACACAATGAATGTGCAAGTAAGGCCCTCCACTGTAAAATGAAACAGACGCCTTATTCATTTAAAGTGGCAAAACATTCAAATTCAATTGTGCCTTTTGTACTGAGTTCTTTTGTTTTCTTTCTACAAACATTTGGCTAACATACACTGTTTTCAATAAAAAGATCAAATAAACACCATCATATTTTCAATATGCCTCGAAATCATCATGCAACCCCCAGTGTCTCACAAACTCTCTGTGGACATCCTGGTGTTTTACTGCCTGAGACCACGGTAAGATCGAGACCACGGCCCATCGATACCACGGCAAGACCAAGACCATGGCCCATCGAGACCATGCCCCATCGAGACCACGACAAGATCGAGACCATGGCCCATCAATAGCACGGCAAGACCAAGACCATGGCCCATCGAGACCAAGACAAGATCGAGACCATGGCCCATTGAGACCACGGGCCATTGAGACCACGGCAAGACCACGGCCCATCGAGGCCACTATTTTCTACATTTATTTGCATTTTATAGCCATTGTGGCATATATATATATAATTTAATCTGATTAATGTTGATTTAAGCTTCAAAAAAGCCAAACTAGCTGAACACTCTGTGCCCCTTTTTTGGATCCTCACTCAAAAGTTTTAAGCCAACTTCCACTTGCACTTTACTGAAAACTGCTTCAAAATGAGTAGGATTTTAAACATGTGCTAGAACACTTTTTTCAAGTTCCCCACTGGAGTTACAATATCTTACTGGATATACAGTGATATTTACCAGCTCTGCACATTTACCAGGCATTGTGACAAACACACTAAAAATAGATTGTAATATGGCACAAGTTTTGATTACTTTTTGCTCCGAATTTGTTTTTGCTCTTATAATCAGTGTGCAGTGAGGAGGGAGCTTATATGTGCTGTACGCAGGGAGGAGAGAGAGGGGAAAAGGTGAGGAGCGGCGTGCTTATGTGAGGCATATGGACAGGACGTTTTATAAATCCAAGTTTGACCCGACACGTAACAAGGGGACAAGCCTTGCGCACAGGCTGCAGTGAGAAGCTTTGTGTATTAGCCGTACAAGTATATTGTCAACAGCAGTGACCATAATGAAATATGATCACATTTGTTGACTGTCAGGGTTCAAGTTCAAATGCCATTGTCCAAATCAAGACCAAGACCGGTCTCAAGTACTTTGACAATATGATGTCAACCATCCCACTTAGTGTAAATACTCAAATTATTTGGGTTATAACAAAAATGTTTCTTGAGTTAAAAATGTAAACTTTAGTATCATAACCAGAAAACAAATCCTGTTCCGTGAATAAAACATTGCACCTGGCGCCAATTCATGAGTAAATCAATAACATGGGTTTGGTGCCTAACATATACATGAAGCACGAACTGTAAAGGTACACCAGAGATCATGCACGCATTCTGCAGGAAACTTCAATTACACTGATCTAAATGTGCAATATGAAAGACATGTCTTGAAAAACTAAGCCTTAAACGTATTACGGCACATACAGAGTCGTATTTCCATTTAAATTGGTCGGCGTTTACATCCATAGTAATAAAATTTGCACTGGAACCAAGTGAATTATGGAAGTTCAGTGAAGTTTAGGGGATACAGAGCGGGGGTGGGTGTGTCCTGTTAGCCTGTCCAGTCCTGGAGCTATGGGACTCAGTAAAGGACTGTAACACCATTATCCTATACAAGTGTGAGTGTGAACACTGCAAAAAATATGTACAGTTGACTTTATTTGTGCTTGCTGCTGTTGTGTCCTTTAGCAAGACACTTTGCACACCTGGGTTTTATTTGAACGTGGTTTCATTTTCAAAAGTGTAGGAAACCAGATACTCGTTGATCCTGAAACTACTTGAGCAAGTATCGATACAATACATGGTAATATAAAAGAAAGTACTGTGGTTTAATGTTGAAAATCACATTCTATTGTCAAAGAAAGAGTGGTTTTACCATCATAGTATCGGAATCAGATGGCATTGAGTATCAAGTCACTTCCTCAGTACTGAAACCTTAGGATGTGTGTGTGCATATGTGGTTGATGATACTGTAGGTGGGTATTACATTAAAGGGACTACAATGAACATACACAGTAACATTAAGGCAGTGGTTCTCAAATAGTCAAATATTTAATTAAATATTAAATATGATGGGGGGGCGCGAAATTTTTTCTTCTTTATAGGGGGGGCATGATAGAAAATAATTGAGAAGCACTGCATTAAGGGGACCTGCCTTCCTTCCCTATTACATAAATACATTATCACTACACCAACAACATGGTTTAAAGTTCAGATATGGGTTTAATAAGATGAGGGTTTTGTTTACGGTTATGCAATAGTGGCTATGTTAGGATCATTCTCCAGGAAATTAAAGTACCTTCATGTAATGTCCCTTAGAAGCATGGAAACCGGACATATGCGGTCAGCTGTGTGTGGAGAGTGAATGAATAACCAACCATTATATAACTACAGGCACTGGTTATACAATTTTACTACAAACATTTTTCCACGAGTCTGGCGATGATTTATGTACTTAAACACAGCACGAGGTTTCTACCTGTGATGCAGCAATCCTGGGAAATTTCAAACCGCAAACTCGC